>NW_025228549.1:22605-47045 GCF_018294505.1 Triticum aestivum | reverse complement strand
AGAAACTTGCTTTTAGATCACAGCAGTGTGTATTTGTCGTGTACAGTATTCGTCACAAAGTCTATAAATGTCTTCACGTACCTACCGCTCATATATATATATATCATGAGATGTTACTTTTGACGAACAAATTTTTCCTTTTGCCAATGCTCAACCCTCTCCAATACCACCCCGCGTCACTGAACATGCCATACTTTTATTTCCACATGACCACATGAACTATGGTGCACCTGTTTCTCGAACTAATTTGGATGCAGGTACCGATTCGGCACAGAAAATCCCTCCCACGGACTCCCAGGCTGATCCTATCCCCCGATCTGCCGCCGCATCCGCCTCGGATCACGTGTCACCTGGCGACAGCGACGTGGCGGCGGTCGACCGTGTGACAACAGGGGACCGCGCGCCAGGCGACCAGACTGGGCCCGGGTCTCCGCCCCCTGCCAATCCCGTGTCTCCTGCGGGCGAGCGGACCGGGGCGCCTCCCGTGTCGGCTTCTGCATGCGCGTGTCCGCCTCACGTGGTGGTGGGGACCACCCCTGCTCGGACCGCTGTGCCTCCCGATTCACCCCAGGCTGCTGTCCACCTGGCGCCTGCGGAGCGGGCCGTTGCTGCTGGCGGCGCTGGATCCCAGGAGGATCTGGCGGCCGCGTCGCCTTCCTCATCCGACAAGGGATCCCAAGGGGATTCGCCTGGGCGCTCATCTGCATGCGCTCCACCCGGATCTTCTGTGGCCACCGGATCTTCTTCTCCACCTGTGCATACAATGACGACGCGCACACGTGATCACACTCGTAAACCGTTGCAACGCACTGATGGTACTATCACGTACAATCCCTCCCGACGTGCCTTCTTGGCCCTGCGGGAACCAACTGATCATCGTGAAGCGGTCTCCTCACCGGAGTGGCGTCTGGCCATGCAACTTGAGCTCGATGCTCTCCGACAAAATGGCACCTGGATTTTGGTTCCTCCTCCTCCTCGTGTCAACGTCATTGATTGCAAGTGGGTGTTCAAGATTAAACACAAACAGGATGGATCTGTTGATCGTTACAAGGCACGTATGGTTGCAAAGGGGTTCAAACAACGCTATGGCTTGGACTATGACGACACGTTCAGCCCGGTTGTTAAACCTGTCACTGTGCGCCTAGTTCTCTCCATTGCAGTCTCTCGAGGATGGTGTTTGCGTCAGTTGGATGTTCAAAATGCCTTCCTTCATGGCATTCTCCAAGAAGAGGTATACATGCGCCAACCTCCTGGTTTTGTGAATCCTTCGGTGCCTCATCATTTGTGCAAACTTCGCAAGGCTCTATATGGTCTCAAACAGGCTCCTCGAGCGTGGTATTCTCGCCTCAGTTTTCGGATCCAACAACTTGGTTTTATAGCATCCAAAGCTGACACGTCTCTCTTTGTCTACAACCGGAGTGGTGTCACCATTTTCATGCTTGTGTATGTCGACAACATTATTGTGGCCAGCTCCTCTCCTCCTGCTACTACCAAGCTACTTGCCGATCTTCAAGCCTCTTTTGCTCTCAAGGATCTGGGCCCCTTGCATTATTTCCTTGGAGTCCATGTGGAGTCATCGCCAGGGGGAATTGTTCTGTCTCAGCAGAAGTATATCAGCGATATTCTTCGTCGTGCCAACATTGAAAATTGTAAAGTCTCTACGACGCCCATGTCCTCCAGTGAGAAGATTAGTAAGGACAGTGGTGATCCACTGTCTCAGGATGACAACACCAAGTATCGCAGCTTGGCTGGAGCCCTCCAATATCTAACACTCACGAGGCTAGACATTTCCTTTGTAGTTAACCGTGTTTGTCAGTTTCTTCATGCACCCACGACTGCACATCTTTCAGCAGCAAAGAGGATCTTGAGATACTTGAAGTATACTCACAGTATGGGCCTGTCTATTCGAAAGTCACCCTCCATGCTGATAAGCTGTTTTTCAGATGCAGGTGGCTTTGCAGTCTTTCTTGGACCTAACCTTGTCTCGTGGAGTTCAAGAAAGCAAGCTACGGTGTCCAGGTCAAGCACGGAGTCTGAGTACAAGGCACTTGCGAATGGAACAGCTGAGGTAATATGGATACAGTCAGTCCTTGGTGAACTTGGGGTCTTCCTCTCTCGACCTCTTGTTCTGTTGTGTGACAATCTAGGAGCCACTTACCTATCTGCGAATCCGGTATTCCATGCCAGAACCAAGCACATAGAAGTGGACTTCCATTTTGTTCGTGAATGAGTTGCAGACAAGGCACTTGATGTTCGGTTCATATCTTCTAAGGATCAAGTTGCGGACATATTCACAAAGCATCTAGCTGAGACGCCATTTGTTTTAAATAGGCACAATCTGAATCTTTGTGTGGGAAGTTCAGATTGAGGGGGAATGTTAAACTGTATAGTTATCAGATATGGCTAGTATCTAGGGATGTAGTTATCTTGTATAACAACCTGTACTTATCCTCTGTAAACCCTAGCGGCAGCCCTAGAGGCGCCCTATATAATGATCACGAGACCACCGTGCTAGGTGTGTCGATCCAATCTATTTTCTCTTTGTTTCACACCTATCAACTTCAAGAAACCTAGAAAAAGGCCAGAATTACGACCGAAAATATCCACTGCAAGACGAGGATCCGTTCATTGATGTACAAGTGCCATGAGGGGAACAAAGAGCATAGCCGGGAAGCCAAGGCATGAGACCGTCGATGCTCCTAATCTATTGTAATATCATACGGGGATGAAAGATATTGCTGGCCGAGTCGTCATTTCTTCGGCCCACTCTTTCGTCCTCGCATCGCATGTATGATTTATCCCGATGCCTTTCATTCTCAAACCTTTTCACCATGTTCTTGACCAGGAACCACTATTAAGCATTAGATTACTGCAGCATTGGCACGCTCTTGTAACTAATCATCTAATTTTTTTATGTACAAGCACACTTGTTACATTCATGCTAAGATGCGAGGCTGGGATGTAGACTATCAAATTCAAGAGCTAACAAGCGAACGTTTTGTAAGTGAGTGGATGTTGCCATGGATGGGAAAATGGTTGAAGAAGTAATGTACACCATGTACTGTACCGTAAGTAGCACAAATGAGTGGGGCACTATTTATTGTGTAGGTCAGGGATACGAAATTGATTTATTTCACACATCAATTATATATGTTATACACTTACGCTTGTAGATTGTGGAGAGTACTTTTTATATAAACTTTATTGAGCAAATATGTTTTGCTCATGAAGTGCGGACAGAAGCTCGTCCAATTGCTATCGATGAACGAAACGAACAAGGTGCATTTAAATATCAAGAGTTAAAGACACAGAAACATATGTCTGCGTTACAAACTGAGTCGTCACTAGAACGTGTCTAAGGAAGATAAATTATTATTGCAGTAAAAATAGTAATGAACTATATGTGAGAAAAGACTTTCCTTAAGGCCTGAACAACCAGCTTTTCCTGGCATGCGTGTGTGCTGTTTTTTCTAATAGTGTATGTACTGTTTGAACGGCAGAGATTTGGTGAGAATGGAGTATATAGCAAAAAAACTATCACGTTATGGGCTATGTCCACAAAAAACTATCACTTTTTTAATCTTTCAAAAACTACCACAAATTTGGTTCGCTGTTCCAAAAACCCCAAACTATCATGTGGCTTAGAATTAATTCAAATTATGACAGGTCAGCCGAGCTCCTAACCAAACCATTTGTTGACTGTCTATTTTACTGTTAGCTTACAAGTGAGGCCCACATGTAAGCCATCTCTTCTTCCTCTCCTCTCCTCTCCCTCTTCTTACCTTCTTCTCAAATGTTAACCCTCTCCCGAGCCAGCCGGCGCCGCCACGGCCGAGCAGACCCAAGACCGGAGCAGCCATGGCTGGCACCACCTCCCCCACCGAGAATACCCCACGCCGCGAGCCACCTCGTGGCCGCCACTGACGCCGACGAGGCCACGTGCGGCGGGTGGTGCACCGGCTGTCGCCACTGCGTGAAGCTCTGCAACGCCGAGCTAGACGAAGACGGCCTGGCACCGTTGCTGCCATTAGCATTACCTCGTGCACCACCTGCTTCTGACAATGCCACTGCATCGGCGACACACCGTCGAAGCCTCAGCGGCCTCCACCAGCGCCGTGACGCGGATGCGTCGTCGCAGGGTGTGGCTAACCCACCACCGCCTCCCTTCACCCCACCAATCCCCGCAGCGCCATTGTCACCTACTGCTGCCGCCCCTCCATGTTCAGCCATGAACAACAGAACAACGGGAGGAGCGGGAGCCACAACGTGCAACAACAGGAGCAGCGGCTCCACCGTGTGCAACAGCCGGAACGCCCTCGAGCTCTGCCTCCAGAGCAATGACGGACGACGTGCACATGGTCCCTTCGTCGGCTCCAGCGATGAGCTTGCCGGCGGGGATCCGATTGCTTTTTATACTTTTTCACAAGGACCCAATTGCTTTTTTAATAAAATTACAGGGACCTGATTGCTTTTATTTTTTCTATAGGGACCTGAATGCACTACAAAAATGTGTGGGGCCCACCTGTCATAATCTGTTAACGTTCAACCTAACGGTCAAAGATAACGGTCAACCCGACGAGTGGACCCGAGCTGCCATAATTTTGATTAAAACTTAATGGTTCATTCACTTGGGTTTTTTGGAACAGCCAACCAAAATAGTCATGGTGTTTTTATTTTTTTAAAAGTGATAGTTTTTTGTAGACATAGCTCATAAAGTGGTAGTTTTTTGCTATATACCGTGAGAATGATTGGCGACATACTCGGGTGGCAAGGGGTTAGTCACCTCCCGTGACTACCCTGAGTTGGCGCTAGATCGGAGAAGATGTGGTGGCTATTGGCCATGCACGATGGTAGGGTGGTGGTGCTATCGCGTGCAGGGCAGTGGAACAAAGGCCATCTTGGCAGACGGACTAGTCGTCGTTGATGTGAAGGTGCTATGCGCCATAAGGTTTTGAGTTTAGATGGACGAGATAATCAGAAGACAAAATGGAGTGCAGTGTCGAGCGTGTGAGTGAGGCAGTGATTGGAACCACATGGCGCCTCACTGGTCTGGAGTGCTAGTGTGTACGAAGGTGCAACTTGGGGGAGGTCAGTGTGGCGGTAACCATCTAGGCCGGCGGTCTCATCACGCTCGTTAATCAGAGGTGGTGCGCGTGTGCGCGTCTAGGACTAGAGTTTGGGTGACGAAGAGGAGGGCAGTGGAGCGCTTGAGTGAGGTAGCGGTTGGGGACAATTGTTACCTTGTCGGTCTCTCTCCCCTCATTTGATCGTCTGATCTGTCCGACCTCACGAGCTTCATATGATTTTGCAATCAACTATAAGAAAATTTTAGATAATAATGAAAGCTGGTAAAAAAAGAGATATGGGCATAGGATTGTCGCCATGGGTGGGCTGCGATTTTTTTTTAAGCCTGGACAAAGCCACGAATGTGACTGAGGATATTTGCAACACGACCACATTTAATCATCCATGGCTACTGTGTTGGATCGCACTGTAGATCCATGGAGCGTCGCTGGCTAATAGAGATAGGAGTTGATCCTAGTCTATGCTAATATTAGACAGTACAACATGGTATGACTACATAAGTCTTCCTTTCATCTACTCACTTCTTTGTCTTGCCTTGTAGGATTTCTCCTGATGCCTTTCATTCTCAAAGCTCTTCCCTATTTTCTTCGACAAAAATATATTAAGCATTGAATGAACGTAGTATTGACACACTCTTGTCATCCGTCTAACATTTTGTGATGTATAACCAAATCTATTGTATTGATTCTAACAAACAAGTGTGGAGTGTGGACTAGAAATTCACCGTTTAACAAGAGAAGAGGTTATATAGGAGAGTGATGTTAGTATAATTCTGATCTTGGGTTCGTTCAACCACATGCACGGCCGGGTCATGTGTGGCCGGTTGAGTTAGTTGGCTAGTTGTCCTCCTCACAACAAGTGAATAAAGGTTGCCAAGATACAGGCCGGATCGCGGCCGTGGCGTTCGTCGCCATTGCTCTGAGTTCGTGCTCGAGTTGGGTTATCTCGTGCGTATGATTTCCGGGTTTGCGCCAACAAGTGAAAGTTGCTATCGATGGAAAAGTGGGTGAAGATAATAATGTGCACCATGTTCTGTGAGTAGATGCAGGTCGGGCACTACTTAGTGTGTAGGCCGGTGATATGAAAATTGCTTTGTCTCATCAACCAATTCTAGCAGTGTGCACTTATGCTTGTAGGTAAGGGAAGAGGATACCCTTTCATGTCACGTGAGGATAGTTCATAAGTTTTGTTCATTTAGCTGTGTATATGAGTTCATCCAACTTGAATGAATTCATTTTCTGTATCAGAACGATTGTAATCTCCATGTTTAAGCAATGATTCTCTTTTCCCACAAAAAAGGAGAGCAACTCTAGCAGTTCGTAGAAATGGACGTGTGGACTCGATTTGGATGGCGAGAACCCAAAACGGGTGTCCAACATCTCGTGTAAAGACCTGCAAAAATACATGTTGTCTGAATTGCCTTCGACGACGTCTAGACATGGAAGATGTGAAGGCATCGTGGAAAGCTCAACCGTTGGCAAGGCTTTGTCCCACCTGCCAGTTTCGATCCCCGTGGATACAAGGAAGACACGCACAACTGTCGTGTGGTCGCCGTCGTGCGTGCACTACCCCATCCCTAGCCAAGGTATGCCTCCCTTTTTCCCCGGATTTGAAGTGTCGAGTAAAACGACGGCTCGGGAAATGTAGCGCCTCACCACCCTTTTTCACCTTGTGGCTGAGCTCTCTCACCTCACACCTGATGCTAGTTGGTTTGGTTCAACTTCTTTGAAATCTACTGCGAAAAATGAACAAGAAAATGAAAATGAAAAGTTGTCACCCAGAAGGTAATACAACGAGAAATGGATGAAGATTGTCAAGTTCAGGACATCTAGGAATTTGTTAAAGCCTAAACAAGGCCACAAACGCAGCCGAATGTTTCCACGGAGAAATGACATTTAATCATCCGTGGCCGCTACATGGGTCGCCACAGGTTCGAGGAGCGTCATCACGAGAAGTCGAGGTTGAAGAGGCTGCAGCTTTGTCGATGTTCCTAGTCTATCGTGTATGTTAAACACAAGCTTATGGTACATACGTCTAGGTGAGTCCTTTGCATAGATTGAAAGATATACAACACCAATGCGTCCATTGCAGCAACACACCATAATGTTTTGGTCAATGATCCATCCGGCAATCACTTGAAGAACATGGGGTTTTGGAGCAAAATATTTGCAGAAGAAAACGGTAAAAGAGAGTAGATGCATCAAACTTCTCAACTAGAAATCCGGTGTGCGCTCGCTTGATTGGACATTTACTCGGCCCAATTACTTGTCTTACCTCATTTCCATGGTTATTTTATGCAACAAAGCTGAAAGTTAGTAGCGAGCTTTGATACTAGATGTGACGAAGTTACTAGCTGAAACTTGCACTGTAAATCACACTCACCCTATAGTCAAATAATATGAACAATGTTCCAGGCCGTGCTTATTCACATCAAACTCTTTGTAGAAGAGTGATGAAAACACCACTTAGAGGAGCGGGGCTACAAAAGATGATATTATCATGTAAACAAAAATGGGTTTCTGACTTTCACTACACTCATCTAGGACTAGTACATAACTAGATGCCAGTCGAACCCCTTAATGATCGAACAAGTGGGCGGCGCCACTAGGCTGGTCATGGCTCTCAAGCACAACCACCTCTTGGTTGTACCTCGCTAGGAGCCCCACGCAGCAGAGCCCGTCAAGCCTACTCTCGATCACCACCACGTCCGCCTGCGGCCACTGCACCCTAAAACAAAATGAAACGACGATGGTGATGGCCAAATTGCTTTCTTGCTTGATGCGCTCACTCTTACACGGTCTGAATTGGCGGCCAACAAAGAGATGGTGTGAGTGGCGGGGCAATAGTACATACCTGGGTGGCGAGTGCGGGTGGGGTTTTCCACCACTGGGCAGTGTGCCGCGGCACCGACATGGTACTAAACTGGAGCTACGGTTGGTGGCTGGATTACACGAGGGTGGTGGTGCATGTGAGTGTGCAGTACAGGGAGCCCAGTGCGGAAGTAGAGGTAGTGTGTGCAGGTGCGGCAAGGGCTTGAATTTGGGTGTGGAAGAGGAGGGGAGTGGAGCCCTTGAGTGAGACAACGACTTGGGACACGTGGCCCCTCGCCGCCCTTTCTCTCCTCACATAAGCGGCCGGGCTCTCTAGTCTTACTAACTACTTTATATGTTTTTCCAATCAACCGTGAGAAATGAACATAAATTTTTGAAAGAAAGCTGGTTAAGTAGAGGGAAAAAATAGAATTGGCAGAAGATTCTCATCGTGGGCGGATAATGAATTCTTTTCAAGCCGAGACACGGCCACGAATGTGACGATGATATTCGCAACACGACAATTAATCATCGTTGGCCAGTGAGCCATTGATGCCGCAGGGCAACGAAGACACGAGTTGGTCCTAGTCTATAGTAATAGCTAACTGGTCCACATCGTCAGACTAGACAAGTCGTCATTTCTTCTACTAACCTGCTCTCCTTTTCTTGTTGCATTTCTCTGGATGCCTTTCATTCTCACAGTTTTCTGCTATGTTCTCGGGCAGGAACCAATATTGAGCACTAAAGGAATGTAGTATTGACATGATCTTTTCATCAGCCATGTAGAAATTTGTGATGTATAACCAAACCTACTGTATCGATGCTAAGAAACAAGTGCGGAGTGTGGAATAGAAATTCACTCGCTAACAAGTGAAGGGGTTATATAGGGGAATGCATTGTTATGGATCGAGAAGAAGTGTCTGATAATAATGTGGACCATGTTCTGTGAGCAGATGCAGGCCAGGCACTACTATTGTGTAGGTTGGAGAAGTGGGTGATAATAATGCACTTCTATTGTGTAGGTTAGTGATATGAAAATTCCTACCAAACTTTTTGATACCCTGCACAAGGGCGTCAATTATTACTCCACTTCTGCCAAGAGGGTACTTGAGCAAGCTCCCTGGGTTGTATCATTCTGCAAACATGCAAACCTGATATTTTGTAATTAGACCAAATGATGGAAATAAAAACTTCGGAACTATTTATTTGAAATATGTTAGGCGCATTTCAAGTGAGAGTTCAGCAAAGTCATTAATGCTTAATCAGTGGAAAAGCTAAGTCTTACAAGTCATAATCCAATGCCAACTATCTAGACATCCATTTTTCATGGAGCATGATACCAACAAGGCATGCCATGACAGGCATTACTGTTGGATCAACTGAAAGAATATTTTCCTGATATTGTGGTTAGACCAAATGGTGAAAATAAATCTTCTGAATTGTACACATGAAAAAATGTAGGTGAGTAGGCGTGTTTTAAGGGAGTGTTCAACAGAGCCACCAATTATTAAGGATTGATTTGATGTGGAAAAGCTAATAAGTCATACACCCACGACTTCGATATTATATTGGACAACTACAAAATTATGTCACTTAAAGTGGCTTTAGTTTAGTGGTGAGAATTCCACGTTGTGGCTGTGGAAACCTGGGCTCAAATCCCAGCAGCCACATTTAGTTTTTCTTTTCTCAGAAACAAATGCATCACTACTTATTTATTCTATCTCTTTTATTTGATTATCAAAATACACTGCTTTTTAATGTATTTAGTTTTCATGCATGTGAACGATTTATTACAGTCCAACAAGATGCATATACCCCCTGAAAAATAAAAATAAATGCAGGTACATAACCATTGTGTTTAGGGTGCCTCCACCTATATACTTCGTGTGGTCACGTGTGACATGTTATGGCATTTTTGTATCAGTTATCATATATTACCATTTGTTGTTGTGGAGTTTGCACCCAGGAGATCAGTTATCATATCTTACCATTTGATGTTGCGGAGTTTTCATGTAAAGCAAAAACGTTGGGGTTGGGACAAGCACTTAAGTGAAACAGGATATTTGAGCAGGCAGAATTTATCAACTTACCATTTCTGCAGACAGACTGCTGTCAGACTTTGACGCCCGCGAGCAGAAAGTACAGGAGGTCAATCTGGCGAATCAACGATCTCTGAGAACGGCGTAGCAGTTTCGTGGTGCCTAGGGCTCCCCGAGGTCTCATTTTTATGTTGGGCTGCAACAGACAAGGCGCATATCTGCTGGACGCTGTGGAAAGGATGCCCAAATCACCTAGGATGAAGAGTGGAGACCTGAGATTGTTTTGTAGTAATACTGCATTAGCAGAGGTTTCAGGCGGTCGTTAACATGGTATGCTAATCTTGGCCTGACATTTGAATCATGATATTTGCACAAATTCACATGCTGATTGTATATTATGCTATTTAAGACGCACAACGAAGTGATGCAATGCCCGTTTGCCAACATGTGTCTTTTCAGCAGTTCAGTCTGTCTAGGTACAGCTGAAGGAGAGTGGCGTTTTGGATCTCGGCCTCTATGGAAGCCGATTTAAAAAAAATCAAAAATTGAAATTTTTGGATTCAGAATAATCTGAAAAAATTTGTACAAGTAAACATGGATGTCAGGTGTATGTGTGTAAAATGTCAGGATGAAATAAATTGAAATACGACCTGTACAAAAAAGACAAGTTGATGGCCTGCGCGGATGAACAGTATCATATGTTAAAAAACTTCAGATTTGTTTTTTTTTGCGTATTTTGTCCTGAAAATTTACACATGTGTGGATTATGCCTTCATATATATCTGTATTTTTTTCAGAATTTTTTGAAATGCAAAAATATGAGTTTTCATGAATTTTTTATTTTGCTTTTGGAGGCCTCCATGGAGCTCAGGCTCCAAAAGCAATTTCGGCAACTGAAAAGACTTCTTCCCCTAAGAAAATAAATGTAGAATATAAGGAACTCACTAGAATATTTATCCACTCCCTGGTTGCATCAAGACAACCATAGGTCTAAAGCTCCTGGTAGTATTTTAGGAAACCACTATTACGGCCAGAGCATTTTCATACAAAGTGTAACATAGAACATCCAACAAAAGTGCAGTAAGATAGAGCACTACTAAGTTTCAACTCGATCAATCGATAACATCATATCGATGAGTCCAGAACAATTCATTGCAAATTAATCAGGTTTTAACTCAACTTTGGGGAAATCAGTCGGCCCTATCCGCGAGTTGAACTGGCCTTGGGTGACATCCACCATCCAAGAGTCATACAAGGCACACCGAACCGATTGGCCTAGCACAAGAGGATCCGCAGGGCCGGTCAAATCATCATCAGCCACAATTAGGACAGAGTTAATTTCTCTGAAGATTTTTTCCCCTATTTTGTTGTTTTCATTTGTTATTTGCAGAGGAACCAATTAATAGAGGGTGACCTGGGCGAGGGGAATGACTTGTCGGCCTCTGACTAGAAATTGGAAATGAGCTAGGGGGCCGGAGTTGATGTGGAACCTCTTGAAGTCGAATGAGTGGGCGGCTGCAGGGCTGGTCGTGGTTCTCCAGCACCAACACGTCCTGGCAGGGAGTCCCGCGCAGCAGAGCTCTCCGAGCCCACTCCTGATCACCGCCATGTCCCCCACCGGCCTCTCCACCACCTTTGACTAAACGAAACGGCCAAGATCAACAACGTGCAGTGCTCGCTTACTTGCTTGACGCGCTCCCAGACTCTCACACGCTCTGAGCGGCGGTGAAGGAAGAGTTCGTGTGAATGGTGAGGCGAATGACCTGGCGGGGACGATCACCGTGTGAATGGTGAGCGTGCGAGAGTCTGAGAGATAAGCGCGCCGATGCACGGCACTGGAGCGGAGGTGGTGGCGGCTATTGGTAGTTGGTCTGTTGGTGGTGGAGTGGTGGTGGTGGTTCTGCTGCTAGTTGGCTTGCTTCAAGCTAGGACTTGTTGCCACTCTATCGCGACAAACGAGCAAATCTTTTTTATAAAAAAGAACCAAGCTCTTCACAAGAAGGTAAAACAAACAAAGATGGATTTTATTTTTAACAGAAGTTTGTTAACTAGATGGCACAATAAAAAAGAAATGAACTTAAGTTACAGTTGGCAGGAAAGTTTTAAATAGCGGGCTAAGCCTCTTAGTGATGGACCACTTCCAGCGCCATCAGCGCAACGAGGAGCACTGTCGGGAAGCCTAGTCAGGAGTCCATCTATGCTCCTAATCTATTGTGACGTCATACATCATTGGAAGGGATTTCTCGACGGGTCGTCATTTCTTTGGCCGTCATCCTCCCACGTATCATTTCTTCCGATGCCTTTCATTCTCAGAGCTCTTCGTCAAGTTCTAGACCGGGAACCACTCTTAAGCATTAAAATGAATATATCATTGACACATTATTGCAACTAATTGTCTATATTTTGTGATCTATAAGCATATTCATGCTAAGGTGTACGCATGGAAAGTAGGCTGCAAAATTTACGAGCTAACAAGTGAAGGGTTTATATAGGTGAGTGGATGTTGCTATGACTGGAAAATTGGGTGAAGAAGTAATGTAGGCCATGTACCGTGAGTAGCAAGCATGAGTAGGTAACTACTTATGGCATTTCTAACCGACCCCCTAAAAATAGTGGAGTATCCGGCGGAGTAAACCGTTAGGTTTTGGTCGGACCTAGCCGACCCCCTATGTTTAACAGAGTATTTTTTTCTAAACTTTGCAATTCTAGTATAAATTGAAATTACATATTAGAACACATATAGAAACTAAACATAAATTTGGATGTTCAAGCAAATCATGGATATAGTTTACAAACAGAATTCAAAGTTTACAAACCGAATTATTCAAATTTAAACACGCTGAAAGGTTAGATGTAGCAAATAGCATGTGATAGAACAACTAGGACTCACTAAGACGTTGTCAGTGATGCTCAACAATATCTTGTTGGAGCTCAGCATGAGCATAACAGTTCTTAATCTTGCGATGCTCCTCAAGGAATGTTATGATCCTGTTCGTATCATACTCTGGCTCAACCGGACACCCATTCGTGATGTACCAAAAGTTCTCAAGCATATCCCTCTCATATTCAATGGTCATGTTATGCAATATGATGCGTCAAGTCATGATCTGCCATAGAACCTTGGAGCTCCAGTACTCGGCAGGGCCACGAATAATTGCAAAGCACTCCTGAAGCACTCCTCAACATCTTTCCTAGCAGCTTTTTGTTACATTTTGGACGTGGTATCATTTTGACCAAGGTGGCCCATGGTGGATAGATGTCATCCACAAGGTAGTAACCCATTGAGTAATTGTGCATGTTGACCAAATAGCTGCAAGAAGGACTTCACCGTTAATAAGCTTAGAAAATAGTGGTGATCTTGCCAACACATTCAAGACATTGTGAGAGCCGGACAAACCAACAAATGAATGCCATATCCAAAGATCATTCTATGAAATTGCCTCGAGAATGATGGTTGGATCACTGCAGTGGCTTTGTACCGAACCTTCTGCCCTACAGGACAATTCTTCCATGTCCAGTGCATACAGTCAAGTGATTCAAGCATGCCTGACCATCCTCTTGCTTCACTCTCGGTCATCAGCCTCTGGGTGTCTTCCTCGGTTGGTGCTCTCAAGTACTCCGGGCTAAAGACATTAATCACTGCTTTTCTGAACCTTCGAATAGAGCCCAAGATTATGTCCACCAATGCAGACATAGTAATTGATTGCATAGGCCGAACACCCATATCCCAAGACTTGAACAACGTCAATGCACTTCAGTAGAGGGCTTGCACTTATCTCTCCACATGCATTTCCCCAGAGCTTGAACCAATCATCATATCTCTCAACGACTTTTGCAATGGTCAGAAAAAGACTTGTGTGCATTCAAAAGCGCCGGCGAAAGTACTTCTTCGGATAGGTTGGCTTTGGGTGAAAGTAGTGTCTCATGATCTTTGCATGACCCTCCTCTTTGTCACGATTGGTTTGTATGCGGCCAAACTGTGATCCTCTCCTAGGCCGCTGGACATCATCATTGATAACCATGCCTAAGATGGTGTCAAAGTCATCATCGTCTTCTTCCTCTTTCGATGATGAAGAGTCCACCAAGACCATCTCCCTCAACCTCTTCATCTACAATCCAAAGAGGTAGGTTCAATCCAGAAGGTTCGGTTCAAAGAGAACCGAACAAAAAAAACTCACCTAGGCAATTCGTCGAACACTTGTAGTGCGGTGCTGGTGCACTGGCCGGCCGCTATCGTTTTGACCAAACCGGCGGGCGGCGACGCGAGGGAATAACCTGCAGTGGTGTTCCAGCAATGTGAGATGCAGTGACCAGCAAAAACAGAAGAAACTACAGAGAAATCCAACAAATCAAGAATGGCAACGGCGACGACGTTACACCTTGATTCCGATGACGGCAACGGGGGCTAAATGGGCTCGATGATGGGCAAAAGGGAAGCGAGGGGTAAGGGATGCAACGAGGTAGCGGCGGGGTTGGCGGAGGGTCGCCGGAAGGCGTGCCAGCAAAGATGGAGGCACGGTGGTGACGCGGGGGAGAGGCACAACTTTTTACTCAGCCGCCGAGCGGTGGAGTATATTTAGGGAGAAAGTTGGCGCCGGAGCAAACAATTTACTCCCTTACGGCAGATAAAGGATCGGTTAGGTGCCAATTAGAGGAGTAAAAATGAATTTTTACTCCTATAACTGGTTGTAAGGGATCGGTTAGAAATGCCCTTATTGTGTAGGTCAGTGATATGAAATTGATTTGTTCACACATCAATTACAGTATGGCGTGCTTACGCTTGTAGGTAAGCAGAGGGTACTTCTTTTATCTAAACTTTGTGAAAAAACTATCTTTTGTTCATAAAATGATGATAGATGCTCGTCCAATTGGTATGGATGAAGAAAAACAATCAAGAATTAAACACTTGGTGGCCACAAGACATCTCAAGAAGATAAATCATTGTTGCAATAGAAGTTTTAGTGAACTATATGTAAGAAAAAGCTTTTCCTAGCACAAACCTGTATTGTTTGAACGACAAAGAGTATAATCAAGTGACAAGGGGTCGGAGACCACCCAGTAGCTCACGGCCGCGTTGACTTGGAGCTGCATTGGAGAGGCGGCGGGAGCTACAAGCTCGCCAGTGGGTGTTGCGAGAGGCTATTTCCGTGTGCTATGACTGATGACCTACAATGCTCCAACCAATGTGCGGTGATGTTGGTGTGTGCTGATGTTGCAGCCCGCATGGTGGAATTGTGATGCTGCATAGGCCAACGAGGGAGCCGTGAAGCCTACGCCGGGCGACAGGGATGGTGGGCCAGTGTGCCACGGGATCGTGGCCGTGGCGACCAGGTGTTGCAAACTACAACCACGACGTGCTACAATGGGTGGCGACCACAGTGCTGCGAGGAGGATGGCGACGTGAAGCGCAGAGGGGAGGCATGCAAGGATCCCCCCTTGCCGTGAGGTTGTGCGTAGCAAATGATGGACAAATGGGATGCACTAAGTCAACGAATTGGCGAGCTGATCATGGACGTACATGCATGCATGATCGAATAACTCGGGAGGGGACCGATCGATGCCTCAATTCTTTCGCGCAAGGCAGTAGAGGATCATCTATAGTAAAATGACGTTCAACATATTTGAGGTTCTATTTTTTCTGGAAAAAAACATGTTCAAATATCTGAATGGATCTGATGGTTTGCTTCCTCGGCTTGAGCGTGATAATAATGGGCTTTTTGCCTACCCAGGCCCGCGTGGAGCTTATCGTGGCACAACCCACCGTCTGTCATTCCCTATTGCCGTCGGCCATGGCTTCCTAGCCGCCATTTAGAGCATCTCCAGCCGTTCGGCCCTCCAGGGCGTCAAGAAAAAAACCGCTTGGCGGCGAGGCGGCGTCAGATTGGCGCGTGGGGGCGATCTAGCTCCCAATCGTCAGCCCACAGGCCGGCTGGGTTCGGCGATGTTTCATACAAAATATATGCAAACTCCGCGATTTTTGCATAAACACGGCGAACATTTATTGAAATTTGTATAAAAAATATGAAAACATGCAAACTACGGCTGAACTACGCCTAAACTACGCCTAGCCGCCACCGCCGCCGCGGCCGCCGCCGTCGTCTACATGCCGAAAAGCCTGTAGAAGCGGGTGTAGTCGCCGCCGCCGTCGTCGTCGTCGTCGCACGGCTGGCTTGGGCCGGCGCCATCCCTGCTGCAACCCTTACTAGGGTCGCTGAGGCGCGATGGCGCACTGGACGGCCCGGCCTCATCCTCCTCGTCGCTGTAGAGGACGATGAGGCCGCCCTCCTTGCGCCCGCGGCGCCGCGCCTGGAGCTCCGCGTACTGCCGGTGCTGGCGACGGACCTGCTTCCGGACGTAGTCCTCCTTCGCCCACTTGAGGGCGGACTCGTCGTCGGAGTCCGCCATCTCGACGTGCTCCGGCTTCACCGGGAGCAGCCCCGGCTCCGGCTTGGGTTGGACCAGGCGGAAGGAACCACGCGGGGAGGGCTGGGCACCCTCGTTGATGACGAGGGCATCGCTGCGGGTGCGGCGCCCGAGAGGCGTCTCCTCCGGCTCGGGCTTGACGGGGCGGAGCACGGCCGGCGAGCCGGAGCCCGACGACGAGGACGACCCCGACTCCATCCGCCGCGGCCTCCAGGAGCTCCCACGGCGAGAGAAGGACGGACACGGCGGGTACTCGAGGCGCGACATGTTGTTGGTCTCGATATGGTCGAGGACAGCCTCGAGGGTGTGGCCTGGCACGCCCCACCACTCGCGCCACCCGTCGGAGTTGAGGCAGCCGCCCGGGATCACGCCGTTGGTGGAGGCGATCTGCTCCTCGCGGCGGCGTTGGAAGTACGTGGCCCAGAGGTGGTAGTTGTCGGCGGCGTAGCGCGGTTCGTCCTGCTGCTCCTCCGCTATGGACAAGCAGATGCGGGCGATCTCGGCCCGCCGCGCCGCCCCTTCGGGCACCGGTGGCACCGGGACGCCACCGGCGCTCAGCCTCCACGTCCCCGGCACCCGCATGTGCTGGGGTGCCGGGTACTCGGTCTCGTAGAACAGGCGCGCCTCCACCTCTTGGAGATGGCGGCGGCCGAAGCCGTTCGCCGCCGCGCCATCGCCTGGGTAGCTCTTGGCCATCTTTCTCGTCGTCGGGAAGAGGGGAGTATTGCTATCTACGTCGGGGAGGGGGAAAATGAGAGCTGTGGCGTCCACTGGCAGGGAGGTCGCCTTTTATAGCCGTAGCTGGGCGGCGACGGGCTGCATGCCGGGCGACGCGTGGCTGGACGCGCGTCGGGGCGCGTTTACTGCGCCGCCCGTGAGGCATCAATGGAGGCTGACCGGCGCGGCAGCGCGCCAATCTTCGCATTGATTCCCGCGGGAACCGAGGCGGTGAGGGCGACGAAGCGGCGTCTCGCTGACTCGGCGGGCCCATCCGCTTTCGCGCCAAAAAAGCTTTCCCGGCGCCCCCGGGCGCCCCTAGCGTGCCGGGTTTGGTCTGGGTCCGCCGGCGCCAGTTTCGACTCAAACCGGCGAAAAACGAGCTCTTGGAGACACAACTGGACCAATTTTTGAGCGCCGGCGTGAAAAATTCACCTGAAAAGGACCTGTTGAGGACGCCGCTGGAGATGTTCTTATGCCCCAGTGCAGTCCATTGTACAACTGGGGAAGACAAATCACCAGTAACAACAAATTTTACAAAGTATGGAACCTGGCCAAGCCAAATCTTACACAAAACTAGTTCCTAGTTTAACACCATACGCATGTATAATGTTTGCGACTCCATTAGAAGTCCGGGGATAAGATGCCAAACATACATCCATAAACACCACATGCAGTTGTATGTTAATATCTTTGAAAATAGCCCCTAATGCTGAAAGATTCTTGTGTTATTCAGTTGCACAGAATCTATTTCTATCATCACTCCGTCATCACTTAGTCACAACCTAGCTCAGTGGTTGTCTTTATGGCATAAAGTATTGCAAAAGCTTCCAAGTGAAGTTCACACGAGACACGCTTCAAATTACCTGCAAGAGCAGCCATTGCACACCACACACATCTTTAATAATGAAGCCCCACCCTCTAGTATTTCTATTGAAGTTGCTACGGCGGGCAAAAGCCGGCCTAAACCATTTTCATTTTCATAAACCAGAACAAGATACAACACAACGACTACAAGATGTAGCACCTGACACCCACAAGAAGGAACAAGGAAACAAAGAGAACCAAAATGAACTCTGCCTAGCGGTACAAGCCTTGAACCTGGCACCGAACAAAACTGGAACAAACCAAGAAGAGAATGGAGGAGTCTTGTTGGATCAATCGAATGAATACCAGACGTCGGGACAATGGAGAGGAAAAAGTCCACGACCCGCCCAACGATTCCTCTTCAACTTGAAGACCTAGGAGAGTCGCAACGTCGTCAAAGGGCATCCCATCACCAAGGTGACATCGCGAGAACGGAAAACTAATGCCACCGAAGGGCAATGTTCCACCGAAATTAATGAGCACTGCACCTCCTCTTGGTGCCACATCGACCACCCTCACCGAATGACCAAACTTGGGCACTATGCAAAGCAACGAGAACCTATAACATATTCGAATCACGACGTCGAACATCGAGACCTTACCGCCACCATGAACATCCCTGAGAGGAAGCCCACCATATCTAGAGAGGGAACCAAAACTTAGCCTGTCCTAAATCAGCGAAGCACTTCCACCACCACCACCTACAGAACACATGCCCCCACCAGCCACCCACGAAACCAACCTCCCTCTTCAACCAGCCGCATTGTGATAGCCCTCCACAAGAACTCCACAAATGACGGCACGAAGGAGAAAGTAATGGAAACCAACACCATCATCCGATACGGCAACCACTACTAGGAAAAGGACTATAGATGATATGGACATTAATGGCGCACCGTGTATGTGGTGCGCCATTGCTATATAGCAGTGGCGTACCAGATACAGGTGCGCCATTAGTAGTTTTCAAAAAAAATGTTAGTAATGGTGCACCATGAGATAGTGCGCCATTACTAGTTGACATAGTAATGACGCACCACACCCAACGTGCGCCATTAGTAGTTTTGAAAAAAAAATGTTAGTAATGGCGCACCAGTGGACAGTGCGTCATTATTAATTTTAACTAGTAATGGCGCACGCCATTACTAACAAATTTTTTTTATTTTTTTTTCAAAACTACTAATGGCGCACCACACATCAGGTGCGCCATTATTAACCCTGGTGCTAAATGCACCCCTCCAGACCGCCTTTTCAGTTTAAAAAAATAAAAAAATGCTGGAAATACCAAAAAAATAAAAGAAAATAAGTTTCCCATGTGATATGTGATCTAGTTGTCGGGAAAATATACAAATATGAATTTCGACTTTATTTGCAAAATCTCTCTGGAATTTAGTAAAATGGGCATAACTTTTGCATACGAACTCTGATTAAAAAGCTTTTTATATGAAAAATCATCTACTCGAAAAGTTACATACGAATTGAACCGGGGGAACCCCGTTCAACATATTCAAAAACCTAACAGAACGAAATATATGGGGCTTTTAAGATCTAGAGGGCGGAAAAATGAAAAAAATTCAAACTTACTAGTGGCGCACCATTTGCTAGGTGCGCCACTAGTAACAGAAAAAATTGGTTTAAAAATTGGATTTTTTTTTTCAAAATATTATACGTAATATGACCGAGAAGTTTGAAATATTTTTTCAAAATTTGTTCACACTTATGAACATGAACAAAGTCCTAGACATTAACAAGGTTTAATAGGATTGATATGATATATATATAAACTAGTGCATGTGAAGTGAGCTCGTGCTGGGGTTGGATAGAACTGCGAAGTTAAGCGTGTTCGGGCTGGAGTAGTGTGAGGATGAGTGACCTTTCGGGAAGTTTGACCAAAGAGTGCCATTTGACTTGAGATTAAGCATATTGACCCGAGATTAAGCCATAATGACTCGAGATTAAGAAAAAAACGAAAAAAAAATAAAAAAAATTATGGAAAAAAATTGAAATTTTTTTGTTAATAATGGTGCACTTCTATGTGGTGCGCAATTACTAAGCTAGATAGTAATGGCGCACCGTGGGATATACTAATGGCGCACCTGTGGAGCGTCATTAGTAAAATATTCTAATGGCGTGATGCTAGTAGTGCGCCATTAGTAGTCAAAACAGGTGCGCCACTAGCAGGCCTTTTCCTAGTAGTGAACGCCCTATCTAAGGTTTTTACCCGGAGTCTCAAGACATGAGTTGCGGGGTTGCAATAGGCTCCTCGATGGCACCCCCAAGGAGGGAATCAACGTCCACAAAACAAGTCGCCGCCGACATCGACAACATCTCTATCAGGTTTTCACCCAGATCTATGCAACCCACCCCACCAGCTCCCAATTCAACCGGCGCCACCAA
Source organism: Triticum aestivum (assembly GCF_018294505.1). Taxonomy (NCBI): domain Eukaryota; kingdom Viridiplantae; phylum Streptophyta; class Magnoliopsida; order Poales; family Poaceae; genus Triticum; species Triticum aestivum. Next base: position 26,710 of record NW_025228549.1, on the reverse strand, counting down.
GAGAATGCCAGAGCAGTCCAGTTCACACAGTCGCAGAAAGTCTGGGAGGATAACACCAAACCATGTCGCACGCGCTGCATGGGAACACACGCATCTTGCAGAACTCGTTGAGGCAAGAGCGCCACCCACCGCCACCTACCTCCACCACCAGAGCCGTACGCGAGCACATTCTTGCCGCCACTTCAGCTACCCGCCAGGGCCAGATCCAGCCCACTCGGACCCCGGGACGATGCCCTGTTGATGCCTCTTTCCACTTCACTAGCTCACGCTCTCAATCGTAGGGAAACCACGCAGACTACGACCACTGCCTACCTTTGCGAGATCCATTGTGTAAAAATGAGAAAATCATACAAAACATGTGGCACCTTTAGTGCTACATACAAACAACTTCATTGCACTATTTGTATCAAGAAAATTTGCTAATATTATCCCAACTTGCCTGTCGTGGCTGCAGTTATTATGAAATTGCCCTACCATCGATGCCCATTTGCCTGCTATTGGTAGTTAGTTGCCTACTGTTGCTACTTAGTTTGCTAAGTTTGCATATTATTTACCTACAATATTATGAAGTTTCTTATCATTATTTTTCTAAGTTGCTTATAAAACACTATGAAGTTGCCTATCGGTGGTGCTCAGTTGCCTGCCCTTTACAATTTCATTTGCCTATAATACATCAAAAGTTGCCCATCAGTGTTGCTAAGTTGTCTATCTATGAAGTAAGTTGCTTACCATACCAGAAAAGTATTGGATGCAACTTTGAATGATGTTAGGCTATTCACTCATGGCAGGAAACTTAGGGTAGTATCTATTAGGGATTTGTACAAATAGGGTGTGGTCTAACATAGGGACAATGTACTACGTGTGGGAAATTTAGTTGGAAATGCATAAATAAGCATGTATTTAATTTGCATTTGCATTTTTTTATGTTTTACCTTTTGAACCGAGCATTGAAATCAAATTTCGTGTTCATTCCTAAGTTCCTTGGGATGATCTCTTCAAAACTAGACTCCATATGAGTATGTTTGACTAAAATTTTCATGAACAAATTGGACGGCCACATAGGCAACTTTAATGCTGTAGAGAAACAACTTATTATTAGTTTGCCTAATATGATTGTCTATCAGCGGGGAGTCCTTATAAGTTGGGTTACCATAACTACAAAGTTGAGTAGCTTCAGTTCTAAGTTGCTAACATATCTAGCGAGTATAGAAATTAGTTTTCCGAGGTAGACAAATTAGGAATTATGATATGCAAATTTCACACTACACTGGGAAACTTTCATAGTATGGTAGGCAACTAAACTATTACAACTTAGTTTCCAATGTATGTAACTTATCAATCATGATAAACCAACTTATAAACTACTACAAGCAACACATCTGCATCTTACCTGTGATGCCTACTATGCCTAGTGTACTACTCCTTCAAAGTTAGTACAAATTCGAGTCACTTATTTTGAAACGGAGGGAGTACTATTTATACCACTACGAACTTACTTACCACAGATGCTCAGTTGCCTACTCTACTATGAAAATTGCCTATCATAATTTCTAATTTGCGTACTACATAAAAACCTACTGCAGTACAAATTAGGATATTATTACAATACTATTGGTTCATAGTAAGCAACTGAGGACAATGTTAGCCAATTGGAGAGTCATAGTGTGATTACTTGACAGTCAAAGTAGTCAACTTAGGAGGGCCTCGGGCTAATTGACGGTTATGGTAAGAGAACAAATAGGAAGTCTGCACATGTAGCACTAAAAGTTTGTCGAAATCTACCCTCACGGAATCTGTTTTGAAGAACTCCTCGCGAGAAACCTAGCTACGAAAATGGATTACAATTTCGAGGTTCCCTTCAAAAGTTATAGCTTTTCAAAGTTTTACAAAATGAAATTTAATGCATATAAGAGACCTTGATTTACACAGTATGTGAACGTGTTGCATTAAATGTACTTGCTTTGCATCCCCTTTTGCCAACGGGTGGGGTCAAATTACCATGCATTTTTTCCGCATCACGCGATTGACGACTACAGTGCGTGTCCTCGGCTTTGACAAAAAGTGCAACGACACTTTTAAGTATTTGGGTAAACTAAACATAGCACAACACAACACAGTTCAACAACAAAAAACAAAATAAACATGCTTGATGTGCTCTATATGCGTAAGCCTGCACACAAGTTCCTAGGCTTAACATTGCCAAATTTACTCAACATAGAAATAGCAATTTCTCGCACAACTTAAGTACCAAATCCTTTATTATGTACGTAAAATATGTTAATGATTCAAAATTAAGTAAACACGATGGAAACTCGAAAGTCATTTGTGGATTTTAGGAGCAACAACTAGAAGCTAATACTGAAATTTATTTGATGAATTCAATGACCCACGCATTTCCGTAGATGTGAGTGGTCTTGACACTGGTGAACCCTGCACCCCTTGCAAGCTCCTCGAACTCCCTCTGTTGCCTCTCCTTGCCACCTGGGGTGTGCATGAGCATGATCATGTCACCTAAGGACATCAGCTGCCCCCTGGATGTTGAGTCTGGTTTCAACGGCAAGATGCCTTCCATGACGATGACCTTGCCGTGAGCAGGGAGTGCATCAAAGCAGTTCCTTAGTAGATTCGTGCAATGCTTGTCAGTCCAGTCATGAAGGATCCACTTTAGGAGGATGGCATCGCCGGAGGGAACCTTCTCGAACATGTCACCCCCGACATGCTCCACACCAGGGAAGGACGGCGCATCAGAGATAACGTGGGGCAAGTCAAAGTTGACCCCCTTGATGTGCGGGTACTTGGAGGTGATGGTGTGGATGGTTGCACCCACACCACCGGCGACATCAACAAGGGTGCCCACACTGTCAAAGCCCATGTAGAACTCAAGGAGCTTCTTGGTGATGATGGTTGAATGGTTCTTCATGGCCTCGTTGAACATGCTGTTAACGTGCATGTTCCTGCTGTTGTACACGAACAACGTCATCCCGTATGCTCTTTGGAACGGGAGGCCACCATCAAGGACTGCGTCCTTCAAATGGTACCTGCAAATTAGTTACGAGCTTCTAGTTTAGTTTACTGATAGTGGAGTAATGGTGGCATGCAGTTGTTCAACTTCCAACTTTACAAGCAAATTCATCAAGAAAAACATTTTTTTCAGTACTTCTAGTTAGTACTTGGACATTGGTCGAAGTTTCAAGTTTTGCATCGACTAATTGGCAGTTGGTGGATAAATCTATAATTGAATAGATACTGTTGGCGCAGGATCACAAGCCAGACTAAACTATCAGAACTAAAGTCGGAAGTCATAACTGCCTGAGAAGGTATATATAACATGTTGATTTAAGAAACTATCTATTATTATATTATGAGAAAAGTATACTTTTCGTCCCTTAACTCTTGCTGAAGTCTAGATTTGGTCCCTCAACTCCGAAACCGGACAACTTGCACCCCCAACTAACAAAATCGGACAAGGTTTGTCCCTGGTCTCGATTTTGACCGGTTATTGGCGAAGTCTAGATTTGGTCCCTCGACTTTAAAACTGGACAACTTGCGCCCTTAACTACTGAAACCGGCCAAGATTCATCTCTGGTCACGGTTTTGACCGGTTTTGGTGCTGTCCCAACCCGGTTTTGACCGTGCCGACTCAAATTCGCATACCTTTTCCAAGTCCGTTTAATGTTTTCAAATTCGGGTATTTTTTTCAAATACGTGAACTTTTTAAAAATTTGTGTACTTTTCCAAATCTGCGTACTTTTTCCAAGTTCACGTACTTTTTTTTAAATCCACGTACTTCTTTAAAGTTCCTGTGGTTTTTTTAAAATTCATGTAATTTTTAAAAATTGGCATACTTATTCCTATTCACGTATATTTTTTTGGGTTTGAAAATTTTATGTGAAATTGAAAACATATGCGAATTTGAATATCTTTTACGCGAATTAGAAAAAAAAGTGTGGATTTGAAAATTTATGTCAACTTGAAACAAGTATGTGAATTTCAAACAAAGTTCATGGATTGGAAAGAAGTACGTGGATTTAAAAAAAAGTACGCAGATTTGGAAAAGTACGCAGATTTGTTCCTTTCCAATCCATGAACTTTGTTTGAAATTCAC
>NW_025228549.1:16972-21835 GCF_018294505.1 Triticum aestivum | reverse complement strand
AAAACCGGTCAAAACCGTGACCAGGGATGAATCTTGGCCGGTTTCAGTAGTTAAGGGCGCAAGTTGTCCGGTTTTAAAGTTGAGGGACCAAATCTAGACTCCGCCAAAAATTAATGGAGGAGTGTATTATTTTATAGCTAAAGAATACAGGTCTATTTCTAAATTCATAGTAGGTAAAACTATTTTCTGGAAACAACAAGTTAACATAGACGCATATATTACAAACACCACCACACGCGCAAAACTAGATATAACTTTCTAATGACTGGAATCTTGGAGCTTCATGGTTGATGGGATATAACTCCTATTAGGTAGATAAATATACAAACTCTATATTCACATGATATTTCAAAGGAAAAAGGAAAACGAACACAAAAAATAGCAATTTGATTTTCATGTACTTCATGAACAAAGTACGTAGCAAAATTTCACAAGAGATATTATATAAAACAATGTTGTTTGATCATAAATACACTCCTCCATGCAAATAAGCGAGGATCGCTCACTTACCGGTAATTAACTGTTATATATCAAAATGCGTGAACGTAAAATAGGCAAGCGAATCCACACATGCATGCATATTCATAAAGAGAAGATACAAACGTTGGGATTAATTAAGAAGATGTTTTACAAAAAAAAGTAAGGAACAAATCATGTCAAGTACATAATAATTTTAGAAAAAAAATTCAAGTGCACAATAAAACATTCTCTTTGTGCCAAGAAAACATAAGACAATGCAAAATAATGGAGAGATAATTAGAAAAGGAGAGTGGTTTTTCAGATCTCGAGTGCCCCTACATCCTCTACGAACAGTAAATTAGAAAAAAAATGAAACTTCGCAACATCAAATATGATCAAACTTTGTAGGTGCTTGCAAGTTTTCAAGCCAAAAAAACATCCGAGGAGATATACACAAGAAAAAGATTTCAATGCTTGATGTTTTGAGCACTTTTAGCACTGAAATCTGAAATTCATGATATTGGAGGAGCTCTACATGATATTTCATTTTAAAAACTTGCAAGAACATACAAAGTTGGCCATATTTGATGACGCATATATGTGTGTGTGTGTGTGTGTGTGTGTGTGTGTGTGTGTGTGTGTGTGTGTGTCAGAAATTCGGAATAAACCCCGTCCTCTGCATCATTGTGATGCATACGTCCATCTTGTATATATATATGTATATATACTAATGTGTCAAAGCTAATTAATATGTGTTTTTCTGAGAGAACAACATTGTATGGAATAGAAACACCATATATTGACATCAACTGAAGTCAAGTATGAGACTTCACTGTTGAGTTTAATAGTTAGTAAAATATTCCATAATTAGTAGAAATATAGACACCCAAAGGTGAGGAAGAGTGGAAGAGAAAAACAGTCCAAAAGAACAATAGTCTTGAGAAAATAACGATCAAACTCACCAGCCCTCCATATTGACCTTGTCCTGGATCATCAGGACTAGCGCGGCAATGGAGACACCGTCCTCGTTGGGGGTGAGCCACTTGCACACTGGTGCGGAGCCGTACCGGCGGGCGAAGAGGCCGTCCTCACCTTCGTCGACCTCACACAACACTACGTTGTACGACGCCAGCAGCCGCAGTATGCGGTCCACCATGGCCGGCGCGTCCGGATTGGCCGCCTTGGATGGCAGCCGCGCAATCACCTCCGAAGGCGACAACATCTCCCCGCCTGCGCTCACCAGGACCTCGAGCATGCCCAGCTCATGGCGCCCTTGAGCGTCATCGGTAGGATAGATGCAGCGGCAAGTCGCATCGCGTACATGCACGCCTCCTCGTCGCCAGCAGCTGGGCCAGCGACCATTTCCGAGCCCATTATATGTAGCTAACTGAGCTTCGCCCGCTACTGCTGCTGATGTTGCTTCTGGTGGTTGGTGGTTTTCTTAGATAGTTTAGGAGTATGCTAAGGGTACATATAGGAATAGGAGCAATGCTGGTTGCTCAAGTAGGACAAGTGAATTATCTGTTATCAACAGTTCACCCAAATTGGATCCAGAACAACAGCCTGCCTGACAAATTATGTATTACAGTACGTAGTTGTTGGAGATGGCGAGAGCAATATGGTACTTCTTTAGAAAGGCTTTTTGGTAATGGCTTTTGCGAGTGTTTGTTAAGTAAATATGTAGTCACCGGCTGCAAATAGTTGAACCAGTGATTATAACGCGATGTAAAACTAATCAAATATTTTTACTCAGCAGTTCATCAAATTTCGACACGTGACTATGTTATAGACGTACTCTCTCCGTCTCTAAGGGCATCTCCAGCCGCGTCCCCAGGAAGGCCTCCCCAAGCGATTTTTTCGCGCCGGCGCCAAAAAAACGACCCAGTCGCGCCCCCAGGAGCCCGATTTTCGCCGGCCTGGGCCGAAAACAGCGCCGGCGGACCCAGGCCGAACCCGGCGCGCTGGGGAGTGCCCGGGGGCGCCGGGGCGAACTGTTTTCGCGCGAAACAGCCGTGGGCCCGCCGCGTCAGCGACACGGCGCCTCGTCTTCCCCCAACGGCCTCGGTTCCCGCGGGGAATCAATGCCAAGGCTGCCGCCGGTCAGCCTTGCCATTGATTCCTCACGGGCGACGCGTCACGGGACGGCGCGCCGACGCCTCCCCTCCCTCACACGCGTACACACGGGTGCGGCGCGACTATATAGCCGGTGGCCTGCACTCGCCTGTGCCCACACCAGCCCCGCCCCTCGCCGCCACCTAGCTCCTCCCTCTCCCTACCTCTCCCGAGCGCCGCCGCTCAGCCCCTCCCTCTATCTCTCTACCTCTCCCGAGTCCGTCGCCATGGCGGAACGCTACCCCGGAGACGAGGCGGCGGCCAACGGCTTCGGCCGCCGTTCGCTCCGCGAACAGGAGTCCTGGCTCCTGTTCCAGGCGAACATCCCGGCGCCGCCGGACATGCGCGCCGGGCCGACGGGGTGGAGGCTCAGCGCCGGGGGAGTGCCCATTCCCCCGTTGCCCGACGCCGTGGCGAAGCCGCAGTACTTCGCCGAGGAAGTCGAGGTCGTGCGCGCCTCCCTCACCGACGCCCAACTCTCCCTCCCCCAGTACGCCGCCAACAACCACGCGGCTTGGGCGGCGTATTTCGAGCGCCGCCAGCAGCAGCGCTTGGCGTCCATCAACGGCGCGCCGGTGGTTGGCGGCCGACAGAACAGCGAGGGGCGCCACCTATGGTGGGGCGTCCCCGGCCAAGGAGGTTCGGGTCCTCCTCTTCTTCCTCCTCCCGATCTTCATTGCACTCCTCCGGCACTCCGGCCCTGCTCGACGTCAAGGCCAAGCCCGCGGCGGAGACGCCGCTCGGCCAATGCACTCGCAGCACCGGCATCGTCATCAACGAGGGCGGCCGGCACGCCTGCTCATCGGCTCCTCCTCCGCGCTTTGTCAAGCCAAAGACGGAGCCGGGGCTCGCGCCGGTGAAGAAGGAGCCGGCCGCGCCGGTGACAACAGAGCTCGATGATGACGACGTGGCCCTGGAATGGGCTCGCAGGGACTCCATAGCTATGGAGAAGGAGCACCTGGAGAAGGCGAAGGAGCACCAGGGCGCCGCCCTGCTTCGCTTCACGGAGTGTCGACGCGGCCGCGACGAAGGTGGAGTCATCGTCATCTGCGACAGCGACGACGACGACGACGACGACGACGACGATGCGCCGCCACCAGTCCGCCATGGCGACGCCGGGCAGGGGTCCAGCAGGGGCGCCCGCGTCAAGGAGGAGAAGGCCGACGACGACGATGGCAGCGACGGCGGCGACGACTTCAGCCCCTTTCTTTTTTAGATTAGGTTAATGTAATGAAAATGCGCGAATTTTGCCGAAATTTGCCATGTTCGGCCGAAATTTAACTAGTTTTTATTATAACTTCGCCGAACGGTTCTTTTTTTATTTTAATACGCGCCTGAGGACAGCCCTGGGGGCCGACGGCTGGGGACCGACTCGCCCCCAGGGCCAGTTTTTGCGCCGGCTCACCGCCAGGCGGCGCTTTTAGACGCCCCCTGGGGTGCCAACGGCTGGAGATGCCCTAACTAAGTGTCTCAACCTTAGTACAACCTTGTACTAAACTTAGTATTACCTTCGTATTTATAAGTCCCCATTGTATTTTGTTCTAAATTTTGACTATAAATTTAACTAACAAAATATTAATACATGTCACCAAAAATTATATCGTTTGTATTCGTATTTGAACATAGTTTCCAACTATATTACTTTTTATGACATGCATTAAAATTTTGTTAGTTAAATTTAAGGCATAATTTGGCACATAATACAAAGGGGACTAATAAAGCAAGACAAATGTAGTACTCCCTCCGTTTTTTTAGTCTACATATAAGATTTGGTCAAAGTCAAACTTTGTTAACTTTGACTAAATGTATAAAAAACATAAAGATTCACAATATGAAACCAATAATGTTAGATGCATCATGAAATTAATTTTCATACTATATATGTTTAGTATTGTAGATGTTGATATTTTCTTCTACAAAGTTTGTCAAACTTTACAAAGTTTCACTTTGACCAAATTTTATATGCAGACTAAAAAGAAACGAAGGGAGTACAAAATTAAGACACTTATTTTGAGACAAATAGAGTAAAGCATTATACGACTAGTTCAATATCACAATAGAGTTGTTGGCGATAGCAGAGTTATAGGCTCTAGAATATAACCCTCACGAGTCACAACTCTGCCCTTGTGGCATAGGAGTTAGCACCAACTTTTGTCTTCATTTACTTCAAGTGTTGTATTTGTTGACTTTTTGTTTAATTTCAGTTGTCTTGTCATTGTATGATTTATGTATAAAGTCTCATCTTTTCAACCGCAGAAAAAAAAGGTCTAGTGTTTTGCTTTACATATGTGG
>NW_025228549.1:2170-16735 GCF_018294505.1 Triticum aestivum | reverse complement strand
TGTAAAGGGTAATGTTGTCTTTTATACTAATTAACTGCTAATAGGAATCAAGTGTGCTGGCCCGCACCCGATCTGGATCCAAACCTGAAACGACCTGGTAATCACAGGTGCAGAAAAAAGGAGAATACGCGGCTCTCTCTGCTAGTGTAGCTGTTGTCGCTCATTGGAATGTTGTGGCAATAATGCTACACGTACCGATATTTACAGGCTGAGACTAATTACAGGCTGACATGGCATGGTTTGATTGGCAAGAAGGAGAGGAAGCGGGGCCTAGACCTACAGGCCTATTACAGGCAAGTTACGGAAGCCCTTCACTAATTCTCTTCGGCCCCCCTGATTTTCATCGGGGTGGCCCCGCTTCCTCTCCTTCTTGCCAATCAAACCATGCCATGTTAGCCTGTAATTAGTCTCAACCTGTTAATATCCGTACGTGTAGCATTATTGGTTTTTTTTACGAGCAATAGCGAGAGCTTTATTCAAACAAAAGCATTCGCTGGATCGTCAACCAATAGGTTACTCACCAGGAAGCTAGGGGTCTCTTCCAGCCAACTTTCAGTCATACTCAGTGTGCAAGCACGCTTGGCAAAGAGATGAGTTGGATAGTTTGCCGACCGGATTACATGAAGAATATCAAAATAAGAAAAAACAATAGCTAGCTCTCCTATCTCATAAAACAACGGTGCCACAACCGCGAAGGAATTGTGACGATTCTTCCAGAGTTCCACAACCTCCAGACAATCTGTTTCGATGATCACCTCCTGAAATCCTCTGAGATTCACAAAGTGCACGCCTTCCCGTACAGACATCGCTTCAGCTATAAGGGGGTCCGTGACACCCACAAGGAGTTTGCTACATGCTCCCAAGAGGCGACCAGCTGATCACGCCACCCCCCTGCTCCACCATTACTGCCATCCAGATGAATTGTTGCATCGGTATTTATTTTGATGATCGTTCCATCAGGGGGCCGCCACCCATAACCTGGCAGAATTTTTAGGTCTGACCGAGGTATATCCAAGATCGCTAGATCTTCTTTAATGCGTCTCACAGAAGTAGACGGGTCAAGTTTCTCCTGATCATGTGTGAGACGATTCCGGGAGTGCGAGATCGCCCACATCACTATGACTATGATCGATCGCTTCTTCTCTGAGAAAAGCTGGTCACATAAAATATCGCGAGACCAAGTGCTTGGGTGTAGCTTCGGTAGAGAGAAATCAAGTAGCTGTTGAGCTTGCACCCAGAATTGCTTTGCATGCGAACAATGAATGAGTGCGTGAGCTAAATCCTCATCCATGGCCATGCAGATTTTGCATCTTCCGATCTCCTGAATATGGCGATGCTTTAAGGTACATTCCACCGGAATAATTCCTCTCAAGACTCGCCAGTAGAAGACCCGAACTTTAGGGATCACATTGAGTTTCCATAAGGCACGCCATAGCTCTGTGTTGTCAGTTGACGACCCCATACCCGTCCCTTCTTCGGGAGCAAAACGCTCTTTTTTGTTCACTAGAGACCGGTACGCCGATTTAACTGTGTAGATGCCAGATTTTTCGTGTGCCCATGCCATAAAATCATCACCACCCCCCTGGCGCAAAGTATATTCAGAATAGCTTGTGCATCGGGGCCGATAAATAGCTCATGTACTAACTCCGTCTTCCATGTCCAGTTGTCAGTGTCGATCAACTCACTAACCAACTCAACAGATGCATTTTGAGGTCTCAGCATGGGAGTCATAGATACTGTCGACGGAATCCATCGATCATCCCATATGGATATGGTTGAACCGGTGCCCACGCGTTTGATAAGGCCAGCATCGAGCGCCTCTCGACCGGCAACGATGGCTCACCAAGTAGCAGATGCGGCTGTTGGTATTGTGGCAAGCTGAAACTCAAAATCTGGGAAGTAACGGCCCTTCAAAACCCAGGCACATAGAGAGTTGGGGTTAGTCATAAAGCGCCATCCGTGCTTCCCCAAAAGATCTAGGTTGAACAAGCGGAGATCACCAAAGCCCATTCCACCTTTGCATTTCGGTGTAGCTAGTTTATCCCATGATATCCAATGCATAGACCGCCGATCAATAGAACTGCTCCAAATGAACTTAGCCATACCTGATGTCAGAGTCTTGCATACTTTCTTGGTCAGGAGAAAGCACGACATGCTGAAGGTAGGAATTGCTTGGATCACGGATTTTAGGAGCGCTTCTCTCGCAGCACAAGCTAGTAGTCGCTCCGACCACCCCTGCATGTGTGTGCGCGCCCGTTCAGCCATATAAACCAAGGTGCCACTCGTGATCCTGCCTATTGTTGTCGGTAGGCCAAGATAGCGCTCGCCAAAAGCCTTGACAGGAACACCGAGCAAAATCTTAACTGCCTCATGTAACTGGTGAGGAGTATTGGGACTGTAAAATACTGAACTTCTTCCACGATTTACACTCTGTCCCGATGCCTCCCCATAGATGTGAAGAATATCATTGAGTCTTGTTGCACTTTGACTGTCCGCTTTCATGAAAACCAGACAATCGTCAGCAAACAATAAGTGGTTAACCCATGGTGATCTGAAGCTCACACGGATGCCCCTATCAATATATCCACCATACTAGTTGAGCAATAAGGACAATCCTTCTGCACACAGAAGAAACAAAAACGGTGACGCAGGGCACCCCTGCCTCAGGCCCCGTGAAGGGGTGAAGTATGGTAGGAGTTCTCCATTGACTCTAACTGTGAAGCGCACCGAGGTGACACACTTCATTATAAGTCAAACAAAAACGACGCTGAAGCCCAGTTTCCGTAGAATGGATTCGAGATAATGCCTTTCCACTCGGTCGTAAGCGTTCATCATCTCTAGTTTAACAGCGCACATATAATTCTTCCCCTTCTTCCTCCGCTTCATTGTATGAATACTCTCATAAGCAACCAATATATTATCCGTTATCAGGCGGCCGGGGACAAAAGCGCTCTGTTTATCACTAATCAGCTCATCCATCAAGCTCCGCAAACAGTTAGTAATAACCTTGGCTGCTATCTTGTAAAGTACGGGACAAAGAGCGATGGGTCGATATTGAGAGATAGACTGGGGGTGTCACACCTTAGGTATCAATGTGATCGAGGTATCATTTAGACCTGTTGGAAGATCTCCCTCATTTAGAAATCCGAGGACTGCTTGTGTTACATCAGCGTGAAGCAAGTCCCAATGCCGCTGGAAAAAACCCGCCGTGAAGCCGTCTACACCCGGTGCCTTAGACGGAGACATCTGAAATAATGTTGTGCGCACCTCAACAGCTTCATATGGTCTGTCCAGAAACTCGCTCATGGCTGGTGTTACCCTGCTAGGAACATGTGATAACAACACGCTACAGTCTGATGCCCCTTGGGACTCATATAGCTGTTGATAGAAATTCTGAACCACATCTTTATCCTCATCTGTGTTTGCACACACCGAGCCATCAGCTCGTTGCAAACCAGCAATGCGATTCATTCATTGTCGCCTTTTCATTTGAGCGTGAAAAAACCCCCGTGTTGCGGTCGCCCTCTCGTAGCCAAGGTACACGAGATCGTTGCCGCACCCAAATTTCCTCCTGCCTGAGCGCTTCTCTTAGCTTGATAATTGTTTTCTTCTCTTCTTCAGAAGGGCCCCAGCCAACAGATTGCCGTCGCAACCTGTCAAGGCGCTGCTGTAGCTGTCGGACTGTCCGGGCTAGACATCCGAACTCTCTTTCTCCCCATGGTTCAAGTGTTCTTTGGAGATCACCAAGTGAATCAGCCACACCCTGCAGTCCCGGTCCCCGTTGGGTCCGACGCGAAGTTTTAGTAACTAGGCATTCATAATCAATATGTGTCTGCCAAACGTTCTCGTACCGAAACTGACGCTTTGAGTGAGACCTATTTGGCAGCTGGTTCAAATTTACAACGATGAAGCAATGGTCCGACTCAGCTGCACAAACGTTCCTTACTCCAATCTGATCATAAAGCTGCCTGAAATCTTCATTAGCTAATGCTCGATCCAGACAGGCTATAACATTCGAATTGCGCCCCTACCGATTATCCCAGGTGTAAGACACCCCAGACCAGCCAAGGTCTTGGAAGGAACACTCATCGACGACCTCTCGGAACGCTCTCATTTGCCACTCCGGCCTGGCCGAGCTACTGAAGTGTTCGGTGGCGTAGAGAGTCTCGTTGAAATCACCCATGCACAACCACACGGAGTGTTGTATGGCATGCAGGGTCTGAAGAAACCGCCAGCTATGGTGACGATTCTCCACTCTTGGGGCTCCATAGAACCCCGTAAACCGCCATATTGGCGAAACTTGGTCTGTCCTCCGCACCATCACATCAATGTGGGCGGAACTGAAATTTTTGAGCTCGACATCCACATCTCGGGACCAAAATAGTCCGATGCCGCCGCTCAATCCCGTGCTATTAACTGCAAAACATCCTGTAAATCCCAGCGAATGTTGCAGGCTCTCTACTCTTTTCGCTGATATTTTATTTTCCATGAAAAAGAGTAGGAGGGGTAACTCTTGCTTCACAATATTGCGAAGCTCTCGAACTGCCTCGGGGTTCCCAAGCCCCCGACAGTTCCAGCTTATGCAGCTCATTGGGACGGGCAGGACTGCCCTGCAGTCTCTGTCGAATTCTCAGGTGTGGGTTTCTTCTTCTTTGCTTCCCGCTCTAACTCTTGTCCATCTCCGAGTGCTAATGCATTTGCGTCCTCATCTTGCATATGGTCGATGTTCCCAGGAGCTACACCATTCGTTAGCATGAGAGGAGGGTGTTCCACCCGCCGGTAGACCTGTTTTGGGGCTCCCTTCCTCTTGATGTTTGCACGTTCCTTTGCAGGGGAGGTCACCTCATCACCTTTGCCGGCGTTGGAAGAATTCTTGGACTCTCGATGGCTACTCGGCTCCGTGTGCTGCTCATGACTTGAGCTGTCCGCCGACGTAGCCTTCCCCCGTTGCTCTGGTGCCCTCAACTTTGGTGCAAAAGGGAGATTTCCTTTGTCATCGCGAGGACCCGGTGTAGGGCACATGATATCAGAATGGCCCAAACGACCACAAGAAAAGCAGAAGTGAGGAACTTGCTCGTACTGTATATCGTAGAGATCAACCTTCTTTCTCTTTGCCGAGTCTATCAAAATCCACCTCCTAAGAGGTTTGCTGACATCAATGGATACCCGCGTTCGCAAGAAGCCACCCACATGATCAAACTGGATTGAAGTGGCATCCTTATCGATCTGCTGCGCGATCAGTTTCCCCCATGTGTCATCACGCATGTTGTATGGGAGATTTGGAACCCTAGCCCATAGATGGAGCCGCTCAAACTTAACTTCGTCGGGCCGCATGCAATCTTCAAAGTCCGCCAGAATTACAGCGTTCTTGCTCACGTGCCATGGCGATCCCTGCCAGATGCGATCACGATCCCGTTGATTCTCAAACTCTGCCACGAACATATTCTCCCCCATCGATCTAAATGGTAGACCTCAGGGATTGCCCCATGCAGGCCGAAGAGCGCCGGCTATGGTGTTGGTATGGAGCAGATTCCGGTGTAGAACCTTGCCGGCGATGAGCCATCTCTTAGGTCTATCGCCCTCTCGATCATCGATGACCAACGGTGTTGCCTCTTCATCGGTGATTCCCATCTTGCCCAGAGCCTCCTCCAGACGTGCTCTCGCCACCCTAGGTGACTCCGGCGTCTTTCCCATGCCCGCGCCCTGAGGGGATGAGGCCATCCCCACGCTGGGATCTCAAGCGCGGCCCGCCGGTGTGGAAACTAGCGGCCGCCGCAGTTCCACTTCGAAGCCCTAGTCGCCGCTGCCAGAGGGGTTTTAGGGTTTTGGGGAAAACGTTCTCCTTTGTAGCATTACTGGTTGTCGTGGGTAACAATCAATTACAATCTCAACTACAAATACAGAAAACCAGAGATTGCATGTCTCACAGAGTCACAGTACACCACAGAATTCACTGATTTCATCATTTCATACATGTCGAAAGCATCTCGGGTTCAGGGTTGTAAAGTAAGATTTCACATATCAATTTCGATAGGAAATATCAGACAGAGGGGCAGTGCGTACGTGTTCCTCTTTTTTTTGAGGATCTGTATTCCTCTTTTCTGTTAGTACAAAGTATGCAACTCGGTCTAAAAATACAGTCTTCAGGATATGATCCAGTACATAAATCGAAAATAGTTTCATGCCACCGGGGATAGATGCCACACAGGTAGTCACCGTAAGATTGAGGAGCTTCGAGATTCATGCTGGCAGGTCTAAGCTAGTCTAATTAAAAATATCTAATAAACGACGATCTTACCAACTCCCCATTCAAAAGGGAATCGTATCCTTCAACCCGGGACATACCAACCTGCAAGCTACCCCACTATTTATAAAGTAGACATATTTCTTGCCCTACAACATGGAGAAATCATACTCCGTATGGAGAGACTCAACTTTATTATCTAGAAAAATACTCGACAACAATACATGTAGAGACACCCGCAAAAAAAATATGTAGAGACATTTCGAGCAACCAAGTGTGTCTACTCACTATGTACCTATAAAATTTCATGAAGAAATGTGTAGTCACCAACGCAATGAAACGGCCTGCAATCAGGTGTGTAAAAAGTATTTTGGATAATTTGCATCATCAAACTATGCGGAATACTTTGGAAAATAAGCAATGTGTTGGTGTTGAGCCCATTACATTCTTTCATCGTGGATCCGCCAAGCCAGCTGAATATCTTTGGACATGATGGTCACATGGTTGACATGGACAACACACAAATTAGTGTCCTCGGACAAACCCACTAGGTACGTTTCCACCGACTATTGCAGAGGAAGAACCACATGCACTTGATACGCAGGTCACTCTACTGCATAGCAACATTGAATAATGATGATGATGATGATAAGAATAATACGAACAATAAAAATAATGATGATAATCATTAATAGTTAGGCTTAATCCAAAAAATTGTTAAGTTACAAGCACCACCGTTTTAAGGCACGTATGACTTTAAGAACTATACCTTGGACGCAGTTTGGAAGCAACTTTTTTTGAGAGAGAGGATGGTTCGATTTGAAAGAAGCTACGAAATAGGGAGGCATAGCCCGCCTAAACAGCAAAGAGAAAGAGGTCTAATAAAATAAAGAAAGACTAATGATACGATACCTTGTCCATCATGCGCATGTCGATCGTCAAGCTAGTTTGAGGAGACATAATCGGGCCCAGGAATAATTTCATCAGCAACCCCTCTGGCAAGGTCATCGGCACCACTGTGTCCCTACTCCTCGTGAAGGACGGAAGATGTAGTGTGCTGGAGGCCAACACAGTGTAAACCATCTTGGTTGGCTATCTAGTCGCCAGTGAAGCGCCACTTGCAATTGAATACCATGATGTTTCATAAAGGACACATGTGTATGAGCACCTGAAAACAACGCAACTACAGTTGAGACACGCCAGATGTGGATTGGCATCATACAAAGTGCCATTTCTTCGCCTACTTCTTGTCTTCCCTTTCCTGATGCCCACAGTGTTCCCTTACTAAATGCAGAACCTATATTGAACAAAAATCACAGCTCCAAAAGCCCAATGGTGTTATGTTACCAAAAAATTAGGACCTCTATGGAGTTGGTTGCTAGAGCTCGAGCACATACAACTTGTGAGGCGATAAAACTGCATGGTACAATCAGCATGCTTATACATGATAAAGTATGCACTGTTCTGCGCGGTCTTGGATTACATCGCATTCCTTATACTAGGGTGATCAAACTCCCCTCGGAGAAACTTTACTGTAAAAAGGAGACACCGCACAATGCCCATAAGTTGCCAAAGGGGTCTTGCTGCATCGCACTTCTTCTATTGAAGTGATCAAACACTGTTTGGGGATACTTAACTGCAGAAGGCGGCATTAGACAGTGCAAATAAGTTCTTTGCAACCTTGTTGAAACAAATATAGGTCCCAATATACCCACATAAAGTTAGTACTACTAGAAATTCTTTTGTTGTAGGATCAGTGTAAGAGATAGGCCTATAGTAGCCAGGGCTATAGCCCTAGGCTTAGGAACAATAGGCCTTCTAGCTTCTTCTTACAAAGCACATAAAATTTGTAGAATGGATAACTTAAGCTAGCTTAGACCTGAGCATCGCCTGATGTTAGCTCCGCCCCAGTGTAGGATTTGTCCTGATGTCTTTCATTCATATAGCTCTTCACCATGTTCTTGACCACAAACCAATATTTGGTATTAAAAATAGTACTGACATGTTCTTTGAATTGGCCACCTAGCATTCCATTGTGTACAACCAAACCTAGCTATTATCTTGATGCTAAAATACAAGCGTGGAGTGTAGACTACAAAAATCACTAGCTAACAAGTGAAGAGGATATATAGGTGAGTAGATGTTTGCTATGGGTATCATAGCAGGCAAGTAGGTGTAGAATCAATGCACTCCATGTTCCATTAATAGGTGCATGCCATTCCTTAATATGTTTTGTGGTGATCTTGGTCGCTCCACAAGCCAATTCCAACACACAATTAAACACATGGTACACATAATCTTGTAGGCAAAGATAGAAAACAAGGTCATTACTCATATGATGTGAAGATAATTCTCATCAAAGTACTTTCAAGAAGATATGTTTTCTTTTTATATAAAGAGATATGGTTTGTTCATAAAGTGCGGACATTAGTTCTTTGGATTATAGTAGAGAAAGATAAGCATGAATAGTATTGTAATCTAAAAAGCAACTAGTTGTGTTGGAATTGAGTGAATAATGATTCCAATTTGGGCATTAGAGGCCAGTGTGTCAGCAGTCATGTCGGTTGATACTCTTGTTGTGTGTGAAGCTTAGGTGATTCGCGCAACAAATGTCTTTATTTTGGTGGTAGTTAAATAGGCGGAGGAAGGGGACTAGAGCACGTGTGTGAGGCAGTGGTAGGCATTGCGCCTCATGGGCCACTCTCCCATTGGTGTATGAACACTCTTGTTAGTTGCCTTGGTTTATGAAGTGTGCGCGAGAACTTATTTCAAATCTACCACAATAAAATAAAACATGTAAATAAAGCAAGAGCTAGTTAAGAAAACAACACAATAGAAATAAATGGCCTGAACAAACATGATTTCCATAGTTAGGGGACATAGGAATTTGTTGAAGTCTAGACAGAGTGCATGAGGCAAAAGATATTTGTGGTATGAATGGTATGATGAAGTTTGCTCATCCATGGTCGATGCATACAAAACTAGGCATGGGCGTAATTTTGGTTTCTACTATTTTCTTCTATGAATTCGGTTAGCCAAAGTGAAAAGCAAAATAGACACAAAAAATCAACTAACCAAAAATTCGGTTAACCAATTATTTCGGTTCGGTTTTCAGTTTTAATAGGGACCATGTACAAAAAACATATTTTTACAACATTTTTCCTCGGCGCGAGCTAACTGTTGTGCGCATTATACCTATCATACCCTCCCTTCTTAAGTAGCCAAGCTCACTGTCTCAACCGGTGTAGCTAGGCGAGGTGGGACAAACCCTAAGTGAAGTGCCGTACTGGGCTACTGGCGCTCTCTAGGAGAAACTATTATACAAAAGTGTTGGGCTTGGATAGTTGCATGTACGTGGCAGGCCTAGGAGAGAAATAAGGTCGCCCCTGACTCGCATGTACGCAGTAGTTAGGCCATAGTAGTTGCATGTACTTGGGTGCTAGGATTTTGTGTGTTCGACTTGGTTACTTTGGTTTCTGTTTTCGGTAAACTGTATAAAACCCAACCGCCTAAATTAAATTCTGTTAGTATAAGTGAAAACCGAATTTTACTATAGGGGCAAGCAAAATCAAAAATAGTGTTTTTTTCAGTTTCGGAATAGGTTCGGTCTTCGGTTCGTCGGTTCCTAAGCCCGCTCCTATACAGAACCAATGGGAGAAAAGATAATCCATGCCACAAGGGAACCCCAGGGCAGTGGCTCAGGCCGGAGGGGCAACATGTCCATTGATGATCTTAGAGCACTGTCATGTTGAATGAAATCTTATGTCATGTCTGGATGAGTTGTCTTGTGTTGCATTAATTAGGAGTTTAGGACATACCTGTAGAGATAGTAAAAGAGAATAAATCATTGCTTGCAGTAGAATACAATGATGTTTCATACATGATGCATTTGTACTTGAGATATCAAGAGGAATTAGGAGAAAGAACTTGCAAAGAAAATTTAAAGGAATGCATCACTTCTCAAAGGCACATCAGCTAGGATTATGCCAACTTGCTAAGTGTCGTTTCTTAACCCCACTTCCTGCCTTCCCTTGTTTTTATGGTTTTCATTTCAACAAATTTTGGAACCTAGTAACGAGGAATGTTCACCTCCAAAAACCTTGAAGTGAACGTGTTTGGATGTTACTTGTGAGCCAGTAGGGTGACGTGCTACAAAGAATCTTGTACACAGTCAATATGTGTGCATGCAAAATCAATCACATGACACTCTTTATATCAGAGTGATCAAACACTGCTCATAATTGTGGCACTGCAAAACACAATACTCCTAGTTAACACGTCATTTATTAGGAATCAATACTTTGCATTGAATATATGTGGTATTGACACATACTTGTAATTGGTCATCTACATTCTCTTTGGTCAAAGTCAAGCTTTGTAGAGTTTGACTAACTTTATATTAAAAAATATAAACATTCACAATATGAAATCAATATTGTCAGATGCACCATGAAAGTACGTTTCACTTAAACAGCGGCCCCCTGCCCCCCCGGCCACCACTTCTTCCCCAAATCCCTCGCCCTCACCGCCGTCTCCCCAATTCGTCGTCGCCCACTTCGCCGCCGTCTCCTACTGGCGTGGACGCCCGCAACCTCACCGTCTCCCCCCGAGACCGCCGTCATCCTCACCGCCGCCGCCCGAGGCCGCCCTCAACCTCACCGCCGCTGCCCGAGGCCGCCCTCGACGTCACCGTCGGCGCCCTCCACCTCACCGCCGCCCGAGCCCGCCCAGGACCACCGTTGCCCGTGCCCGAGCCCGCCCTCTCTCCCCTCTCTGTAAGTCCCCCACCCCTCCCCCCACTCATCTCTCTCTGCATTTTAGAGAAAAAAATAGTAGAGCAAAATTAGTAGAGCAAAAGTTAGTTAGGGCAGTAGGGTTTAATTAGTGTAGATGCTACTTGTATAGTATATAGTGATACTAGTAGATGTTAATTAGGTTAGGGCAATAGTGGTACTAGTAGATGTTAATTAGATGTTTTTCAGTTAGGGCACTAGAGTTTTGCTAGGTTAATTAGGTTAGTAGTGCTGCTAGTAGTAGTGGTACAGTAGGTTAATTAGGTGATGTTAAATGAATAACCTAAATGAATGAAATTAGTAGTTAACTAATTTTTTTTCCTTTCATCATTATAGAGCACTAAAGTTAACTGAATTTTGTTCTATTAGTAGTTAAATGAATTTTCTTCTACACTTTGTTTTTGAATTAGCTTGCGAAATTTGGACATGTGGTTGCTCGTGTATATTTGGACATTGTTTCCAGGGATGATGCTTAGTGGCCTATGTTTTGCCGGAATGTTGATTCATTTCTTTTCCGGCAAATTTCAGGTTCTCGATTTGTCCACTTTTTAGCAAAGGTCATGCCGAAATTTTCCGCCTCCCCGCCCTCCCGACCCTCGTCCGCGCCGCCTGCCGCGCCTTCCGCTGCGCCGTCCGCGCGACTACTAGTAGATAAAGGGCCTTTAGTTCCGGTTCTGGAACCGGGACTAAAGGGTTGTTACTAAAGCCTCCCCCTTTAGTCTCGGTTCTTATACGAACCGGGACTAAAGGCCCTCCACGTGGCCGCTGCCCGGAGGTCCACCTTTAGTCCCCAATGAAGCTGCTCATTGCTGTGCAAAAAAGGGTTTAGTTACTGCTTCGAGTGTTGTTACGTAGTATGATGTATCCGCTGAGTTCTTGATTGCAACCATGCAATCAGATGTAAACCGCCTTATTATATTGAATAAAATTGCCAGTATGGTGGTTATAAAAAAACACACGGAGAGATTAAAGCCGGTTTTTCTAATTTTTACCGTTTCTTCGTATAATTTGATTTACTGTTTTTCTTTTAAACTCCTTTTTACACACCGCGCCGGCCCGTTCCCAAATACGCGGCCGCCGTCGCTTCACCTCGCCAGTCTCAACCGCCGCCGGCCATGGACCTCCAACTGCCGCCGCCCGCTCCCACCACCATATTCGATCTCGGCGACGACCTCCTCCGCCAGATCTCCTCCGCCTCCCCGCCCTCCCGGCCCTCGTCCGCGCCGCTTGCCGCGCCTTCCGCTGCGCCGTCCGCGCGACCACTAGTAGATAAAGGGCCTTTAGTCCCGGTTCATAAGGGCCTTTAGTCCCGGTTCTGGAACCGGGACTAAAGCGTTGTTACTAAAGCCTCCCCCTTTAGTCTCGGTTCTTATACGAACCAGGACTAAAGGCCCTCCACGTGGCCGGTGCCCGGAGGTCCATCTTTAGTCCCGGTTAGTAACACCAATCGGTACTAAAGGAAAATTTATGATTTTTTTTGAATTTTTTTTATTTTCAAATTTGTGAAATTTTTTAACCTCTAATCTTTAATCACCCCTCATGACTGCTCAATTTAATCTCTAATATCTAATCACCCCTCATCATTCCAAATCATCTAACTTCCCGGACGGTCACCCATCCTCTCACTACTTCAGCCTGAGCACGCTTAACTTCCGGGTTCTATTCTCCCTCGTTTCCAAGTCTGCACTTGTTGTTTTCCTGACAATAATAAGATGTCAATCCTATTAACCCTCAGGAATTTAGCTTGAGCATGAAGTCACACATTTCACTGTTTGAGTATGAAACTATTGTTCTAAAAACAATAATTATTTAGTAACACTAATATTTCTTGAATAAGTAGTTTGACCATAGTTTGACCATAGTTTGACCAATGTTGGACCAGATTTGACCAAAATTCAAAAAACCTGAAATAATTATTTAGTAACACTAATATTTCTTGAATAAGTAGTTTGACCATTGTTTGACCACATTTTGACCATTGTTTAGTAACACTAATATTT
This sequence comes from Triticum aestivum, assembly GCF_018294505.1. Lineage (NCBI taxonomy): Eukaryota > Viridiplantae > Streptophyta > Magnoliopsida > Poales > Poaceae > Triticum > Triticum aestivum. The sequence goes on along the minus strand of NW_025228549.1, from coordinate 3,698 downwards.
AGTAACGCTTCCGGTTACGGTCTACGAGGGTATGTGTACGACACTCTCCCCTCTCGTTGCTATGCATCACCATGATCTTGCGTGTGCGTAGGATTTTTTTTTGAAATTACTGTGTTCCACAACAGTGGCATCCGAGCCAGGACTATGCGTAGATGTTATATGCATGAGTAGAACACAAAAGAGTTGTGGGCGTGGGTATATACATATTTCTTGCCGTTACTAGTTGATTCTTGATTCGGCAGTATTGTTGGATGAAGCGGCCCAGACCGACATTACGCGTACGCTTACCCAAGACTGGTTCTACCGCCGTGCTTCGCACACAGGAGGCTAGTGGGTGTCTGTTTCCCCAACTTTAGTTGAATCGGTTTCAATGAATAGGGTTCTTTCTGAAGATCAAAAAGCAATCACTATACTACGCTGTGGTTTTTGATGCGTAGGTAAGAACGGTTCTTGCTCAGCCCGTAGCAGTTTACAAAAATTGCAGTGGCATTTTTCCAAATTTGGAAATTGTAGTGGTAGTTTTATGAATCACCATAATTGGAATGTCATTTATCTAATTAACCCTAGTTAAAAACTAAGTGGCTACTAAAAATTTGTCAAGAAGATGGACAGGGAAGTAAAATTCTCTCACAATTTTATAGATCTCGGACCCTCCCACGTTGCTCCTGTCGGCAACGAGGAGGGCGCTCACACTGCCACCACCAGCACTCTCCTCTCCCTCCCTCCCCCATCGCCGCTGCTAGAGGACGCGGCCAGGCAAAGCCTGGCCAGCGTCGCCATCGGTGGAGTGTTTCGCCTTCTCGCGTAGGGCCTTCGCCATGGGGCGGCGCGGCTGGGTCGGGACACCACACTGGCTAGGGTCCCAGTGGTGCGGCAGCACTCGGCACCGATGGCACACGACGGGCTTCGAGGTGGCGGATCATGCAGGCGAGGGGGTAGCGGCGGATCGGGATCCGCCTCGATCTGGCGTTCGTCTTCAGCCGACGTCGCGGGCTATGGGTAGCGCAAGTCGGTGTCCTCCGTTGCGGTGGTGATGGCGTCGGCGTAGTGTAGTGGAGGTCCTAGTGCTCTTAACGCATCCCGACAATGATCTGCATGATCAGTCTTGGTTGACTTGGCCATCAAAGTGTTCCGGAACTACTGCTAGAGATTTTGCCCAAGGATATCTGGATCAGATAGAATGCGGTCGTGCGCGTCGATATCAATCTTCGCGAGTCCATGAGGGCGCGACCTGAAGCTCTATTGTTTGTTGAAACCATGGGACATGTCAAGATCTCGATTTCCATGGCATAGATAGCGGTATAGAAACTCACGGTGGCTTAGATTGGAGGATCACTAAGGCGGAGGTGCCTTTGAAGGCGATGGAGCCAGCCAGGTGTTTGATAACTTTCAGAAGCAGTTGTCACAAGTGGGGGCGACAACACTAGAGGATTTCATTTTTGGTGGTGTTCCTCAGGTGATGAGTCGTTACTTTCAGGGAAACTCTAAGGTTTGGCCTTCATTGTTTGTGCGTGGCTATTACCTTACC
>NW_025228549.1:0-1516 GCF_018294505.1 Triticum aestivum | reverse complement strand
CCCTCTCTCCCCTCTCTGTAAGTCCCCCACCCCTCCCCCCACTCATCTCTCTCTGCATTTTAGAGAAAAAAATAGTAGAGCAAAATTAGTAGAGCAAAAGTTAGTTAGGGCAGTAGGGTTTAATTAGTGTAGATGCTACTTGTATAGTATATAGTGATACTAGTAGATGTTAATTAGGTTAGGGCAATAGTGGTACTAGTAGATGTTAATTAGATGTTTTTCAGTTAGGGCACTAGAGTTTTGCTAGGTTAATTAGGTTAGTAGTGCTGCTAGTAGTAGTGGTACAGTAGGTTAATTAGGTGATGTTAAATGAATAACCTAAATGAATGAAATTAGTAGTTAACTAATTTTTTTTCCTTTCATCATTATAGAGCACTAAAGTTAACTGAATTTTGTTCTATTAGTAGTTAAATGAATTTTCTTCTACACTTTGTTTTTGAATTAGCTTGCGAAATTTGGACATGTGGTTGCTCGTGTATATTTGGACATTGTTTCCAGGGATGATGCTTAGTGGCCTATATTTTGCCGGAATGTTGATTCATTTCTTTTCCGGCAAATTTCAGGTTCTCGATTTGTCCACTTTTTTAGCAAAGGTCATGCCGAAATTTTCCGCCTCCCCGCCCTCCCGACCCTCGTCCGCGCCGCCTGCCGCGCCTTCCGCTGCGCCGTCCGCGCGACTACTAGTAGATAAAGGGCCTTTAGTTCCGGTTCTGGAACCGGGACTAAAGGGTTGTTAGTAAAGCCTCCCCCTTTAGTCTCGGTTCTTATACGAACCGGGACTAAAGGCCCTCCACGTGGCCGCTGCCCGGAGGTCCACCTTTAGTCCCCAATGAAGCTGCTCATTGCTGTGCAAAAAAGGGTTTAGTTACTGCTTCGAGTGTTGTTACGTAGTATGATGTATCCGCTGAGTTCTTGATTGCAACCATGCAATCAGATGTAAACCGCCTTATTATATTGAATAAAATTGCCAGTATGGTGGTTATAAAAAAACACACGGAGAGATTAAAGCCGGTTTTTCTAATTTTTACCGTTTCTTCGTATAATTTGATTTACTGTTTTTCTTTTAAACTCCTTTTTACACACCGCGCCGGCCCGTTCCCAAATACGCGGCCGCCGTCGCTTCACCTCGCCAGTCTCAACCGCCGCCGGCCATGGACCTCCAACTGCCGCCGCCCGCTCCCACCACCATATTCGATCTCGGCGACGACCTCCTCCGCCAGATCTCCTCCGCCTCCCCGCCCTCCCGGCCCTCGTCCGCGCCGCTTGCCGCGCCTTCCGCTGCGCCGTCCGCGCGACCACTAGTAGATAAAGGGCCTTTAGTCCCGGTTCATAAGGGCCTTTAGTCCCGGTTCTGGAACCGGGACTAAAGCGTTGTTACTAAAGCCTCCCCCTTTAGTCTCGGTTCTTATACGAACCGGGACTAAAGGCCCTCCACGTGGCCGGTGCCCGGAGGTCCACCTTTAGTCCCGGTTAGTAACACCAATCGGTACTAAAGGAAAATTTATGAATTTTTTTT
>NW_025228548.1:31874-49489 GCF_018294505.1 Triticum aestivum | reverse complement strand
CCTCTCCCTCGCTCTCTCTCTCCCGTGTCCGAACGCACCCATCACCGCCGTTCGCCATAGCCGCCGCCACCGGCCTCCCCTCGCCTCCCCGACACGCTCCCCAGCTCCGCCGCGATCCCCTCTACCTCCTAGTCGAGCCACGCAAGACGGAGCACCCCGTGGAGCCATCGCCGTCGCCATCCTCTCCTCCGGCCGCCGTGGGTACTCGCCGTCGATTCGGGAGCTACCGGGCATCCCCGACCTCGTCCTCGCGCTCGCTGGTCTCGCTGTGAGCCCCTCTCCGTTTCCCCTCTCTTCTCCCCCTCGTTCCCTCACCATAGCCTCCTCCCCACCACGGCCGAAGCCTCTCGCCGCCGTCCATGTTGCCGTCGCCGTCTCGGTCCGCCTCCGCCCAAACCGAGCCTTCCATCGTGCTCCCGGTGCCACGAGGGTGCCGCCGAGCCCCTCAGGTGGCCTCCCCGTGCCCCGCAGCCCGATCCCGCTCGCGCCCGAACTCCGGCCGCCGCCCAAGTGGTCGCCGCCGTCGATCTAGGCCATCTCCGGTGAGACGGAGGGCACCAGTGGGTGCGCACGAGCCCCAGCTTCCCGCGCGTGCCTTCCGCTGCTCGATTGGGCGCCGGAGTGGAAATCCCGCGCCCTCCGCCGCGTTTGCTGCCGCCGGCGGCTAAACGCCGGCGTATTAGCCCCGGTTGACCAGGGGGTTTGACCTCCCCTGGCTCAATGACAGTGGGGCCCGTCCCTGCTAATTCGAGTTTAGGATTAATTTAAATTTAATTAACTCTGTTAATTAACCCTGACACTGACAGTGGGCCCCAGTGCCACTAATCCTTTAATTAGGATTAAACTAACCCTGTTTAACCCCCTGTCACTGACGTGTGGACCCCACACGTCAGGTTTGATCCCAGCCAGCCGCAGTTGACCACTGACGTCGTGCTGACGTCATGCTGGCGCAATATATATATTTCTGGATTTAAATTAAATCAGGAAATTCCAGAATATAATTTAAACATCAAAAATTCATAACTTTTATTCTGTAACTCCAAATCAGAAAAATTATATATGAAAAATGATCAGAAAAATCCAATCTATCCATCTGTACTATTTTCATGCATGATCAAACAAGTTAAATTTATGTTTAAAGCAGATTAAGGAAAAGCACTTTAAAAGGCCATGTTTGAGTTTGAAATTTGAATCTTTGACTCAAATTGGTTCAAACCCTTCTGGTTTTAGTTGCATTAGCCCAACACACTCATATTGCCATGTTTCATGCATGCATCATATTGTTGCACATTGTTTGGTGATGGTTGTGTATCGGTGTCCTTTGCGACAGGTTCTGCCCCCGAGGAGTACCGTGATTACCCTAACGAAGAACCGTATCAGTGCATCGAACCATCAGGCAAGCAACCAACCATTTGATCATATCGATACAATCCCATGTTCTCGCTCCTGCTCTCTTTTACTGCATTAAGACAACGCGTTTCAAACTGCTGTGTGCTACGGTAGTTGAACCCATTTCCTCTGCATGACCTGTCATTGCCACAGTAACTAGATGAAACTCACTAGCATGTGTAGGAGTTGTTTGAGCCATATGTATGTGTTGTTCCTACCTTGCTATGCCTGCTATGCTTAGAGTCGTGTCAGGTCTGGTTCATCTGGGTGATGGGCTAGAGTGAAATGATTATGTCGGTAAAGAGAGTGGTGTGGTGAACACGATTTGGTAAAGGTATCGATGAGAGGCCATGTAGGAGTACATGGTGGGTTGTTTCATTGAAGCCGACCTTAAGCACTGAGATCTGTATGTGTGATTTAAGATACAGTTACTACCATGCATTGGGCCCTGAAATATGACCCCGCTCGACTTCTTATTCACCCTAGCTCTCTGTCCAGGAGTTGCAAGTAGTTTCTGGTGTTTGTAGCCTACTGGAGGCCGTGGACAGCGCTGACCGTAGGGGTGGGCTGTGATGCGGTAGGTACGTGGCCGGGTGTACCGAATACCCGTTAGGTATCTCGGGAACCCTGTTCACATCGTTCGGGGCCGTATGGGAAACCTCGGTCGGACTCCCTGCGGATGGAACCTGGATAGGCGATAAACCTGGACTAGAGGCTTAAGTGTTTAGGTAGGTCGTGGTCTACACCCACGTCGGCTTTCGCTTGAAGTCTGCCGAGCACATGTCGTGTGCAGACGCTAAGTGGTGGAAACATGTATGAAGAAGTACACCCCTGCAGGGTTAACATCATCTATTCGAATAGCCGTGTCCGCGGAAAAGGACTTCTGGGTTGCTTATATCAGTTCATAGACAAGTGAAAGTGGATACTCTAAAATACGCAAGATAAGCGTGAGTGCTATGGATGGCGTTCTCGTAGGGAGACGGGAGCGGATCCATAGTGGTGTATTGATATGGTGAATATGTGGACTCGTGTGCGCCACCTCAAAAGTTATTTGCAGTCGTAGTTCAGGTTAGCCACTGAGTCAAAGCTGGCTTGCTGCAGTCAAACTCCACCATCCCCTTTGTTGATAATGAGGCATATGTAGATAGATCTGATGTAAGTCTTGCTGGGTACATTTGTACTCACGTTTGCCTATTTTATGTTTTTGCAGAGAGACTTCGGTCTCGCTAGTAGTTTCACGTGGACTTCGACGTTTAGCTTGATACCTCAGCTACGATCTTGTGCCCCGGCAGGATCTGATAGATAGTCAGGCTTCTCAGCCTTTTTCATTTATAGATGTCTGTACTCAGACATGATAGCTTCCGCTTGTGCTTTGACTTGTATGCTCTGAGTGTTGGGTCATGAGACCCATGTTTGTAATATCTCGCTCCTCGGAGCCTAATGAATAAAGTACTTGAGTCGTAGAGTCATGTTGTGATGCCATGTTGTATTTGCACATATCGAGCATATTGTGTGTATGTTATTGAAATGCTTGGTATGTGTGGGATCTGACCATCTAGTTGTTTATCTTTAGTAGCCTCTCTTACCGGGAAATGTCTCCTAGTGTTTCACTGAGCCATGGTAGCTTGCTACTGCTCTGGAACACTTAGGCTGGCCGGCATGTGTCCTTCTTCGTTCCTGTGTCTGTCCCTTCGGGGAAATGTCACGCTTTGAGTACCGGAGTCCTGTTAGCCCGCTACAGCCCGGTTTACCGGAGTCCTGCTAGCCCAGTGCTACAGCCCGGACCCACTTGCTGATGACCGACACGTTCGAAGCTGGGTCATGGATGCCTGTCCCTGTAAGTCTGTGCCACTTTGGGTTTACAACTAGTCATGTCAGCCTGGGCTCTTTATCATATGGATGCTAGCGACACTATCATATACGTGAGCCAAAAGGCGCAAACGGTCCCGGGCAAAGGTAAGGCGACACCCGTGGGAATACCGTGCGTGAGGCCGCAAAGTGATATGAAGTGTTACCGGCTAGATCGATGTGACATCGAGTCGGGGTCCTGACAGCGTTGAATTAAATCAGGAAATTCCAGAATATTAATTAAACTTCAAAAATTCATAACTTTTATTCTGTAACTCCAAATTGGACAAATTATATATGAAAAATGATCAGAAAAATCCAATCTATCCATCTGTACCATTTCCATGCATGATCAAACAAGTTAAGTTGATGTTTTAATCAGAACAAGAAAAGGCACTTTAAAAGGCCATATTTGAATTTGAAATTTGAATCCTTGATTCAAATTTGTTCAAACCCTTCTGGTTTTAGTTGCATTAGCCCAACACACTCATATTGCCATGTTTCATGCATGCATCATATTGTTGCATATTGTTTGGTGATGTTTGTGTATCGATGTCCTTTGCGACAGGATCTGTCCCCGAGGAGTACCGTGATTACCCTAACGAAGAACCGTATCCGTGCAACGAACCATCAGGCAAGCAACCAACCATCTGATCATATCGATACAATCCCATGTTCTCGCTCCTGCTCTCTTTTACTGCATTAAGACAACGCGATTCAAACTGCTGTGTGTTACGGTAGTTGAACCCATTTCCTCTGCATGACCTGTCATTGCCACAGTAACTAGATGAAACCCACTAGCATGTGTAGGAGTTGATTGAGCCATATGTATGTGTTGTTCCTACCTTCCTAAGCCTGCTATGCTTAGAGTCGTGTCAGGTCTGGTTCATCTGGGTGATGGGCTAGAGTGAAATGATTATGTCGGTAATGAGAGTGGTGTGGTGAACACGATTTGGTAAAGGTATCGATGAGAGGCCATGTAGGAGTACATGGTGGGTTGTTTCATTGAAGCCGACCTTAAGCACTGAGATCTGTATGTGTGATTTAAGAATCAGCTACTACCATGCATTGGGCCCGAAACCAATGGACCCTCTCGACTTCTTATTCACCCTAGTTCTCCGTCCAGGAGTTGCAAGTAGTTTCTGGTGTTTGTAGCCTACTGGAGGCCGTGGACAACGCTGACCGTAGGGGTGGGCTGTGATGCGGTAGGTACGTGGCCGGGTGTACCGAATACCCGTTAGGTATCTCGGGAACCCTGTTCACATCGTTCGGGGCCGTATGGGAAACCTCGGCCGGACTCCCTGCGGATGGAACCTGGATAGGCGATAAACCTGGACTAGAGGCTTAAGTGTTTAGGTAGGTCGTGGTCTACACCCACGTCGGCTTTCGCTTGAAGTCTGTCGAGCACATGTCGTGTGCAGACGCTAAGTGGTGGAAACATGTATGAAGAAGTACACCCCTGCAGGGTTATCATGATCTATTCGAATAGCCGCGTCCGCGGTAAAGGACTACTTGGTTGCCTATACAGTTCATAGACAAGTAAATGGAAACTACTAAAAGCCTCAAGATAAGTGTGAGTGCCGAGGATGGCTCTTCCGTAGGAAGACGGAGGCGGATCCTCGGTAGTGTATTGAAGTGGTGGGTAGTGGACTCGTGTGCGCAAAACCATTTCAAGGTGAAGTATCGTAGGATAGACTAGCCAAGAGTCAAAGCTGGCTTGCTGCAATAACTCCACCAACCCTTCTTGATAATATGCATGTATGTAGGATCTGATGTAAGTCTTGCTGAGTACCTTTGTACTCATGTTGCTATAATTTACATTTTTCAGAAGACGCTGCAACCCCTTCTGATGGGTTCTACGTAGACGTTGACATCAACGAGTAGGCTAAAGGCCCAGGTGGTGATCCTGAGCTTATGAAGGACCACGTAGTATAGTTAGGCTTTCCAAGCCTCTTTTATTTTACTAGTTGTCTGTACTCAGACAAGTTACTTCCGCCGCTGGTTTGTATGACTGTATGACTTGAATGTTGGGTCGTGAGACCCGTTCCTTTATGTATGTTATGTATGACTCCCTGAGCCTTAAATAAAGTACTTGTGTCGTAGAGTCATGTTGTGATGCTTCGTTGTATTTGCACATATCGAGCATATTGTGTGTATGATTGAAATGCTTGGTATGTGTGGGATCTGACTATCTAGTTGTTTATCTTTAGTAGCCTCTCTTACCGGGAAATGTCTCCTAGTGTTACCGCTGAGCCATGGTAGCTTGCTACTGCTCTGGAACACTTAGGCTGGCCGGCATGTGTCCTTCTTCGTTCCTGTGTCTGTCCCTTCGGGGAAATGTCACGCATTGAGTACCGGAGTCCTGTTAGCCCGCTACAGCCCGGTTAACCGGAGTCCTGCTAGCCCAGTGCTACAGCCCGGACCCACTTGCTGATGACCGACACGTTCGAAGCTGGGTCATGGATGCCTGTCCCTGTAAGTCTGTGCCACTTTGGGTTTACGACTAGTCATGTCAGCCCGGGCTCCTTATCATATGGATGCTAGCGACACTATCATATACGTGAGCCAAAAGGCGCAAACGGTCCCGGGCAAAGGTAAGGCGACACCCGTGGGGATACCGTGCGTGAGGCCGCAAAGTGATATGAGGTGTTAGCGGCTAGATCAATGTGACATCGAGTCGGGGTCCTGACAGCGTTGGCATCAGAGCCAAGTTGCCTGTAGGTTCTCCAAGCCAAACTGGTCGATGTTGAGTCTAGAAATTCTTTAGTTATATGTAGGGGAATTGTTTGTGGGTTGGAACGTAAGGCTCTTTTTACTCCTTTATCTTATGACATTCTGATCTGAGTCAGTCTATTCTTCCATCGGGGGTTAAGGAATTAGGATCTATTCTCTCTATCAGGTTCACGTGTTACTAATCAGTAGTACCTTACAGGTTTGATGGATACAAGCCTAGTTCAAACCTATTACCACATTATGTTGCTAGGATGGACTCAGAACTTGATATGATGATGTTGAGTGTGTATGAAATTCTTTGTCAAATGTCTCAAAATCCTTCTTGAGCATTTACAGCTGTTATGCTGCCGAAATTTTGCTAGAAATTCTAATGCCTTTGCATTATGATTGTGCTTTCAGATGGCCACTCGCGACCTCAATCAAGTGGTTCGCCTGACTCGATGCCTACATGTACCCGGCCATACTGCCATGTTGGTCAGGGTAATGACTGAGGCTGGATACCGCTGTTATCCTGAGTACACGGTCGAAGAGCAATTTCGGGACTTTAATCAAAGCCAGTATCTCTGCACTGTCAGGATATTTCCATCTTATCCTGGATCCACCGAGCCCCTTCACTGCTCCTATGGACTCGGGGTTACTATTGAGATGGCTGTGCAGGACGCCGCCTACTCTATGATGACCATCATGCGAGTCAGATCTGGTCTATTTCGGGACTCTGATTTCCGGTATATGCCAGGATCACTTCCGGGAGCACAAGGGTATCTCCAGGCTATCTATGCTGACCCCACTCAGGAGGATTCACGGACTCGCACCACTGCTGAGATGCTCGAGGATAAGGACCGTGAAAATCGGGCCTTGAGGTTAGAGCTCTTCAATACCCGTGCTGACCACTGGGCCACATTGACTCGGTTCGCACCGGCGGTGCAAGCTGGATATTCGGATATGCGCGATCTCTATCCTGTGAGATCTGCTCTGCCAGACGTGATGGGTTGGCGTGATGTAGGAGGCATCACCCCACCTCGCGGTCCCCGCAGGCCACTGTCTGTTGATCCAAGACCTCATCCTAGTCCCTATGGTCCACAAGCTCCGCGAGATCGTCTGTTTCCGGATGATCATGTTGAGCTTCCAGGCTATGGAGGTGACTTCTACGAGGACTACTACGGATCGGTCTGAGTTAGTGGTAGTATCACCAGTTCGCACTAGCTGTGTCGTCTATCGTCCCGCGTGACTCGTGGGATATGACCTAGTTTGTACTCTTTCCGGAGGTGTAGAAAAATAATGTATAGGAGCTTGGGATGCCTCCGATGAGATGTAATCCTCTTTTCACCGTAATAGTACTTCGTTTGGTCTTGTACTAAACCCTGTATGGTGTGTATGACGATGGAATAAAGAAGCAGTTTCTGTATTTACCATGTCATATGGAGGATCATCTTGCATTTCGAGTTATTCCTTACATGTTATATCCTATGTCGGAATTTTATCATCCTGACTAAATCATTGTCTTGTTTACCTAGGATGGTCAACACGCGCACTAACCCTTCTCCTCAAGAGCAGGCCGAAGGCAGTGAAGTCAGGGATGCAAATCTGCCTCATCCCCCTTCCCTAGCCGAGGTTATGATGGAAGCTGAGAGAAACAAGCGGGAGACCATCCGTTTGTTGGAGCGTATTGAACAGAACACGGCACATCATCAGAGGACTAACGTGGTGTCACTCAGTGATTTTATCAAATTACATCCACCCACGTTCCACCACTCTGTTGAGCCTCTCTACGCTGATGACTGGCTTCGTAGTATCTCTCACAAACTGCGTTCCGCGCTGGTAGCGGAGGCTGACAAGGTCACCTTTGCTGCATATCATCTTGAAGGCCCCGCCAGTCTATGGTGGGAGAATTATGGAGCTATGCGCCCAGCGGGCCATGTCACTACTTGGGCTGAATTCAGCGAGGCTTTCCGTGAACATCACATTCCGGAGGGTCTCATGGACCGTAAACGTGAGGAATTTTGCAATTTAACCCAAGGCCGACTTTCTGTGGATGCTTACAGCAGGGAGTTTGGTAACCTCGCACGATATGCAACTGAGGAAGTGTCTACTGATGCCAAGAAGCAAGCAAGGTTCCGTAAGGGCCTTAGTCCTGAGCTTCGCCGCGACCTCCGTCTGCATGAGTGCACATCTTTTCAGAAACTTGTCAACAAAGCCATCAGTGCTGAAACTGGTCAGACTGACTATGATGCAACACGCAAGCATGGCCGTGACATGGGTTCCTCTTCCGGTGCTGGTCCTCAGAAGCGCCGCGTGTGGGTACCCAACACCGCCCTGCCACCCAGGTTCACACCGAGGCCTTCTTTCCAGGCGCCTCGCCCTGTTCAACAGTCTGCACCGGCCAAGCCCTATGGGGGTCCAACCAACAATGCTCCTCCACGTGCCAGCTCCGTGACCTGTTTCAAGTGTGGGGAATCTGGTCACTATATGCGTGAGTGTCCCCAGACCAACCCCAACCAATCTGCTAAAGCCGTTGGCCGTGGCAAGCCGACAGGGAAAGTGTTCCACGCCAAGCCGGCCACCACTACACGTGGCCATGTCAACTGTATCTCTGCCGAAGAAGCTCAAGAGGATCCCAACGTCGTTCTCGGTACGCTTCTTGTTAATTGCCACCCGACATCTGTTCTTTTCGATACAGGAGCCTCCCACTCATTTATATCTGAAAACTATGCTCGTTTGCATAACACCGCATTCTGTGACATGCCATCCACTATGGAAATTTCTACTCCTGGTTCTAGATGGCAGACCTCTAGGGTAAGTTATGGAAATGAAATCCAAGTCGACAGACTTGTTTTCCTTGCATCGTTGATAGCCCTTAAATTTTCAGATATTAATATCATTTTGGGTATGGACTGGATGTCAGCTCATCATGCCAAAATTGATTGCTTCTCTAGGACTGTTCAACTCACTCGCCCTTCGGGCAAGATAGTCAATGTCTTAACCCGAATAGCCAAGCGACAATTATATTCTCTTAACGCCAGCCCTTTGCCAGATCTTGAGGACGTTTCGGTAGTCCGTGACTTCCCGGATGTCTTCCCAGAGGAATTGCCAGGTGTTCCACCTGACAGGGATGTTGAGTTCGTAATAGACCTCATCCCAGGAACCGTTCCGATTGCTAGAAGACCTTATAAGATGGCACCACTAGAACTAGCCGAGCTTAAGAAACAACTCGATGAGTCCTTGAAAAAGGGTTTCATCCCCCCTAGTTCATCTCCGTGGGCTTGCCCCGTCCTATTCGTCAAGAAGAAGGATGTTACGGACCGGATGGTTGTAGATTACCGACCTGTCAATTTGTTCACAATCAAGAACAAATATCCGCTTCCCAGGATCAACGACCTGTATGATCAGCTCGCTGGATCCTCAGTCTTCTCCAAGATGGATTTGAGGTTGGGCTACCATCAAATCAAAATTAGAAACGGGGACATTCCTAAAACGGCCTTTGTTACTCGTTATGGCCAATACGAGTACACCGTCATGTCCTTCGGTTTAACCAATGCTCCAGCCACTTTTTCTCGGTTAATGAACTCAATCTTCATGGAGTATTTGGATAAATTCGTCATGGTTTACCTCGATGATATACTCATCTACTCCAAGAACGAGGAAGAACATGCCGAACATCTAAGGCTAGTGTTGAATAAACTTCGAGAGCATCGCCTTTATGCCAAATTTTCTAAATGTGAATTCTGGTTGTCAGAAGTGACCTATCTGGGTCATGTAATATCTGGTAAAGGTATTGCTGTTAACCCTGAGCGAGTTCAAGCCGTCCTTAATTGGACTCCACCTGAATCGGTCAAGCAAGTTCAGAGTTTTCTGGGCTTAGCGAGCTATTGTCGTCGCTTTGTCGAGAACTTCTCCAAGGTTGCTAAACCTCTAACTGAACTCCTCAAGAAATATAAGAAGTTCGAATGGACTCCACAATGTGAGCACAGCTTTTAGGAACTGAAAAGACGCCTGACCTCTGCTCCCGTACTGGTACCGCCAGACTTCTCCAAGGACTTTGTTATCTACTACGACGCCTCGCGACAAGGACTAGGTTGCATTCTCATGCAAGATCGACACGTAATTGCCTACGCTTCACGGCAATTGCACCCACATGAGGAGAATTATCCTACTCATGATCTAGAGCTTGCAGCCGTAGTCTATGCACTCAAGACCTGGCGACATTACCTCCTCGGTAACCGTTGCGAAATATTCACTGATCACCAAAGTCTGAAGTACATTTTCACCCAACCGGATCTGAATCTCAGGCAAAGACGTTGGGTTGAGTTGATCACAGACTTCGACTTAGGAATAACCTACACCCCAGGGAAAGCCAACGTCATGGCTGATGCGCTAAGTCGTAAATCTTATTGTAACAACCTGATGTTACAACAAAGTCAACCGCTTCTCCACGAGGAATTTCGGAAGCTTAACCTTCACATTGTTCCTCAAGGTTTTCTTTCCACCTTGGTAGCAAAACCTACTCTTACGGATCAAATCATCGCTGCCCAAAAGCGAGATAAGGGAATATCTAAAATCAAAGAGAACATTGCTAGCGGAGGTGCTAGTTGTTTCTCCACAAATGATCATGGTGTTGTGTACTTTGAGAACCGTCTAGTGGTTCCCAAGAACCAGCATCTACGGCAGTTGATCCTTAAGGAGGCTCATGAATCTCCTCTCACCATTCATCCCGGTAGTACTAAGATGTATCAGGACCTACGCCAGAGGTTCTGGTGGACTAGGATGAAGAGAGAGATTGCTCAGTATATTGCAAATTGCGACGTCTGTCGTCGTGTAAAAGCAGAGCATCAACGGCCTGCTGGCACCCTTCAAGCCTTAGCTATTCCTGAATGGAAATGGGATAAAATTGGTATGGATTTCATTACCGGTTTTCCCAGTACCAAGAGAGGGAATAATGCTATTTTCGTCGTTGTCGATCGTCTCTCCAAAGTAGCCCATTTCTTACCTGTTCGTGAGAGTATAACCGCTAGTCAGCTGGCAGACTTATACATCTCCCGGATAGTGTCCCTCCATGGTGTTCCTTTGGAAATTAACTCGGATCGAGGAAGCCTTTTCACCTCTCGATTTTGGGAAAGTTTCCAAAATGCTATGGGAACCCGTCTCTCCTTTAGCACCGCTTTCCACCCTCAGTCGAGTGGTCAAGTGGAACGCGTCAACCAGATTCTAGAAGACATGCTTCGAGCCTCTGTTATCTCATTCGGAATGGATTGGGAGAAGTGCCTTTCATTTGCCGAATTCGCTTACAACAACAGCTATCAGTCTAGCTTGGGTAAAGCCCCTTTGGAAGTTCTCTATGGACGACGGTGTCGAACACCCCTTAACTGGTCAGAGACCGGGGAAAGACAATTCTTTGGCCCGGATATGATTCAGGAAGCAGAAGAACAAGTTTGTATCGTTCGTGAAAAGTTGAAAACAGCCCAATCTTGTCAAAAGAGTCAATATGACCGAAAACATAAGCCTATGACTTTCGAGGTTGACGAGAAGGCTTATCTTCGGGTCACCCCTCTGAAGGGAACCCATCGTTTCGGTATCAAAGGCAAAATGGCTCCTCGTTACATTGGACCTTTTCGCATTCTCGCCAAACGAGGAGAAGTTGCCTACCAGTTGGAACTACCTCCGCACCTCTCCAGAGTCCACGATGTCTTCCACGTTTCTCAACTCAGGCGTTGCTTCTCGGATCCTATCCGCGGAGTGGACCACGAAACGCTTGATCTTCAAGATAATCTTACATATCGAGAGTACCCCATTCGTATCCTCGATCAGGCCGAACGTACCACCCGACGTCATAATATCAAGTTTCTCAAAGTACAATGGTCGCACCATTCTGAGGATGAAGCAACTTGGGAAAGGGAGGATCGTCTTCGACTCGAGTATCCCGCCTTCTTCCCGGAGGAACCCGAATCTCGGGACGAGATTCTTTTGAGTGGGGGTGAGTTGTCACACCCTAGCTAGTCATGCATTAGAGTGTTGCATCATGTTTACTCTTTCATCAGAAACTTGAAATGGGGATTTGTGAAACCCTCAGAATCATTTTGAAAATGACCCAAATAAAAATTTCTCCAAAAGGGTCCAAGAAAATGCTCATGTTGCTCTTTGAAAATATTGGACAGAGATAAAAATCAAACCAATATTTTTAAGAGCTCATAGGTATTTATTTTGGGCATTTGGAATTAATGCATAACTATTTGCATTGGAAATATATTAGTTATATATATTAATATATGTCCAAAAATTATGCCACCTGTTGGGGAGCTCTGGAATAATATATCTAGCTTCTGCAAAAATTGGCATAAGGTAATAAAATGATTTAATATTTTATTTAAATCAAAACAAATGACAGAAATTAGAAAACAAAATAAAACAAAGAAGGAGAAGCTTACCTGGGGCTCCTCCCTGTGCAGCCCAGCAGTAGCTGGCCGGCCCAGCCAGCTGGCCGGCCCAGCCCGCCTCCTCCTCTGTCGTCTTCGTCCTCGACAGAGGGAGGGGAGTGTGCCCGGCGCGCGCGCGCGCCACCGCGCCACGCCACCAGCTCGCCTGCCTGCCTGCCTCTCCCCTCCTCGCCTGGATGCCCTGGAACGACGCCACGCCCCTCCCGTACTCTCTCACTCTCCCCCGGTTCTTCCTCTCCTCTCCCTCGCTCTCTCTCTCCCGTGTCCGAACGCACCCATCGCCGCCGTTCGCCATAGCCGCCGCCACCGGCCTCCCCTCACCTCCCCGACACGCTCCCCAGCTCCGCCGCGATCCCCTCTACCTCCTCGTCGAGCCACGCAAGACGGATCACCCCGTGGAGCCATTGCCGTCGCCATCCTCGCCTCCGGCCGCCGTGGGTACTCGCCGTCGATTCGGGAGCTACCGGGCATCCCCGACCTCGTCCTCGCGCTCGCTGGTCTTGCTGTGAGCCCCTCTCCGCTTCCCCTCTCTTCTCCCCCTCGTTCCCTCACCGTAGCCTCCACCCCACCACGGCCGAAGCCTCTCGCCGCTGTCCATGTCGCCGTCACCATCTCGGTCCGCCTCCGCCCAAACCGAGCCTTCCATCGTGCTCCCGGTGCCACGAGGGTGCCGCCGAGCCCCTCAGGTGGCCTCCCCGTGCCCCGCAGCCCGATCCCGCTTGCGCCCGAACTCCGGCCGCCGCCCAAGTGGTCGCCGCCGTCGATCTAGGCCATCTCCGGTGAGACGGAGGGCACCAGTGGGTGCGCGCGAGCCCCAGCTTCCCGCGCGTGCCTTCCGCTGCTCGATTGGGCGCCGGAGTGGAAATCCCGCGCCCTCTGTCGCGTTTGCTGCCGCCGGCGGCTAAACGCCGGCGTATTAGCCCCGGTTGACTAGGGGGTTTGACCTCCCCTGGCTCAATGACAGTGGGGCCCGTCCCTGCTAATTCGAGTTTAGGATTAATTTAAATTTAATCAACTCTGTTAATTAACCCTGACACTGACACTGGGCCCCAGTGCCACTAATCCTTTAATTAGGATTAAACTAACCCTGTTTAACCCCCTGTCACTGACGTGTGGACCCCACACGTCAGGTTTGACCCCAGCCAGCCGCAGTTGACCACTGACGTCGTGCTGACGTCATGCTGGCGCAATATATATATTTCTGGATTTAAATTAAATCAGGAAATTCCAGAATATAATTTAAACTTCAAAAATTCATAACTTTTATTCTGTAACTCCAAATCAGACAAATTATATATGAAAAATGATCAGAAAAATCCAATCTATCCATCTGTACTATTTTCATGCATGATCAAACAAGTTAAATTGATGTTTAAAGCAGAACAAGGAAAAGCACTTTAAAAGGCCATGTTTGAGTTTGAAATTTGAATCTTTGACTCAAATTGGTTCAAACCCTTCTGGTTTTAGTTGCATTAGCCCAACACACTCATATTGCCATGTTTCATGCATGCATCATATTGTTGCACATTGTTTGGTGATGGTTGTGTATCGGTGTCCTTTGCGATAGGTTCTGCCCCCGAGGAGTACCGTGATTACCCTAACGAAGAACCGTATCAGTGCATCGAACCATCAGGCAAGCAACCAACCATTTGATCATATCGATACAATCCCATGTTCTCGCTCCTGCTCTCTTTTACTGCATTAAGACAACGCGTTTCAAACTGCTGTGTGCTACGGTAGTTGAACCCATTTCCTCTGCATGACCTGTCATTGCCACAGTAACTAGATGAAACTCACTAGCATGTGTAGGAGTTGTTTGAGCCATATGTATGTGTTGTTCCTACCTTGCTATGCCTGCTATGCTTAGAGTCGTGTCAGGTCTGGTTCATCTGGGTGATGGGCTAGAGTGAAATGATTATGTCGGTAAAGAGAGTGGTGTGGTGAACACGATTTGGTAAAGGTATCGATGAGAGGCCATGTAGGAGTACATGGTGGGTTGTTTCATTGAAGCCGACCTTAAGCACTGAGATCTGTATGTGTGATTTAAGATACAGTTACTACCATGCATTGGGCCCTGAAATATGACCCCGCTCGACTTCTTATTCACCCTAGCTCTCTGTCCAGGAGTTGCAAGTAGTTTCTGGTGTTTGTAGCCTACTGGAGGCCGTGGACAGCGCTGACCGTAGGGGTGGGCTGTGATGCGGTAGGTACGTGGCCGGGTGTACCGAATACCCGTTAGGTATCTCGGGAACCCTGTTCACATCGTTCGGGGCCGTATGGGAAACCTCGGCCGGACTCCCTGCAGATGGAACCTGGATAGGCGATAAACCTGGACTAGAGGCTTAAGTGTTTAGGTAGGTCGTGGTCTACACCCACGTCGGCTTTCGCTTGAAGTCTGCCGAGCACATGTCGTGTGCAGACGCTAAGTGGTGGAAACATGTATGAAGAAGTACACCCCTGCAGGGTTATCATGATCTATTCGAATAGCCGCGTCCGCGGTAAAGGACTACTTGGTTGCCTATACAGTTCATAGACAAGTAAATGGAAACTACTAAAAGCCTCAAGATAAGTGTGAGTGCCGAGGATGGCTCTTCCGTAGGAAGACGGAGGCGGATCCTCGGTAGTGTATTGAAGTGGTGGGTAGTGGACTCGTGTGCGCAAAACCATTTCAAGGTGAAGTATCGTAGGATAGACTAGCCAAGAGTCAAAGCTGGCTTGCTGCAATAACTCCACCAACCCTTCTTGATAATATGCATGTATGTAGGATCTGATGTCAGTCTTGCTGAGTACCTTTGTACTCATGTTGTTATAATTTACATTTTTCAGAAGACGCTGCAACCCCTTCTGATGGGTTCTACGTAGACGTTGACATCAACGAGTAGGCTAAAGGCCCAGGTGGTGATCCTGAGCTTATGAAGGACCACGTAGTATAGTTAGGCTTTCCAAGCCTCTTTTATTTTACTAGTTGTCTGTACTCAGACAAGTTACTTCCGCCGCTGGTTTGTATGACTGTATGACTTGAATGTTGGGTCGTGAGACCCGTTCCTTTATGTATGTTATGTATGGCTCCCTGAGCCTTAAATAAAGTACTTGTGTCGTAGAGTCATGTTGTGATGCTTCGTTGTATTTGCACATATCGAGCATATTGTGTGTATGATTGAAATGCTTGGTATGTGTGGGATCTGACTATCTAGTTGTTTATCTTTAGTAGCCTCTCTTACCGGGAAATGTCTCCTAGTGTTACCGCTGAGCCATGGTAGCTTGCTACTGCTCTGGAACACTTAGGCTGGCCGGCATGTGTCCTTCTTCGTTCCTGTGTCTGTCCCTTCGGGGAAATGTCACGCATTGAGTACCGGAGTCCTGTTAGCCCGCTACAGCCCGGTTTACCGGAGTCCTGCTAGCCTAGTGCTACAGCCCGGACCCACTTGCTGATGACCGACACGTTCGAAGCTGGGTCATGGATGCCTGTCCCTGTAAGTCTGTGCCACTTTGGGTTTACGACTAGTCATGTCAGCCCGGGCTCCTTATCATATGGATGCTAGCGACACTATCATATACGTGAGCCAAAAGGCGCAAACGGTCCCGGGAAAAGGTAAGGCGACACCCGTGGGGATACCGTGCGTGAGGCCGCAAAGTGATATGAGGTGTTAGCGGCTAGATCAATGTGACATCGAGTCGGGGTCCTGACAGCGTTGGCATCAGAGCCAAGTTGCCTGTAGGTTCTCCAAGCCAAACTGGTCGATGTTGAGTCTAGAAATTCTTTAGTTATATGTAGGGGAATTGTTTGTGGGTTGGAACGTAAGGCTCTTTTTACTCCTTTATCTTATGACATTCTGATCTGAGTCAGTCTATTCTTCCATCGGGGGTTAAGGAATTAGGATCTATTCTCTCTATCAGGTTCACGTGTTACTAATCAGTAGTACCTTACAGGTTTGATGGATACAAGCCTAGTTCAAACCTATTACCACATTATGTTGCTAGGATGGACTCAGAACTTGATATGATGATGTTGAGTGTGTATGAAATTCTTTGTCAAATGTCTCAAAATCCTTCTTGAGCATTTACAGCTGTTATGCTGCCGAAATTTTGCTAGAAATTCTAATGCCTTTGCATTATGATTGTGCTTTCAGATGGCCACTCGCGACCTCAATCAAGTGGTTCGCCTGACTCGATGCCTAGATGTACCCGGCCATACTGCCATGTTGGTCAGGGTAATGACTAAGGCTGGATACCGCTGGTATCCTGAGTACACGGTCGAAGAGCAATTTCGGGACTTTAATCAAAGCCAGTATCTCTGCACTGTCAGGATATTTCCATCTTATCCTGGATCCACCGAGCCCCTTCACTGCTCCTATGGACTCGGGGTTACTATTGAGATGGCTGTGCAGGACGCCGCCTACTCTATGATGACCATCATGCGAGTCAGATCTGGTATATTTCGGGACTCTGATTTCCGGTATATGCCAGGATCACTTCCGGGAGCACAAGGGTATCTCCAGGCTATCTATGCTGACCCCACTCAGGAGGATTCACGGACTCGCACCACTGCTGAGATGCTCGAGGATAAGGACCATGAAAATCGGGCCTTGAGGTTAGAGCTCTTCAATACCCGTGCTGACCACTGGGCCACATTGACTCGGTTCGCACCGGCGGTGCAAGCTGGATATTCGGATATGCGCGATCTCTATCCTGTGAGATCTGCTCTGCTTTGAATGCTTCATACTGAATGCAAAAGAAGTCGGGAGTACAAATAAGTTTTAAAGACATGGAAGTGCCCATGTAACAGATGAGTTCTCGTCCAAAACCCTGATACTCTGAAAGAGATTATCCAGTTTGTACACAAAGTGCGTTCAGTTTTTGCCGTGAACCTCTCTACTCTTTCGCACATGCTATGCGGGTGAAATGATGATACCATTCCAAGTTTCAACATTTTCACAGTTCATTTTGTAGTGATTTTCAATTTCACGATCATTTAGCTCTCTAAACAATTACGTAAATGACTGAAAATCAACAAATGATGTCAGAACATGTTGGAAATTGATGACGTTGCTTTGAATGCTGCATACTGAACACAAAAGAAGTCCGGAGTTCAAATAAGGTTAAAAAACATTGAAGTGCCCGTGTAACAGATGAGTACTCGTCCGAAACCCTGATACTCCGAAAGAGATTGTCCAGTTTGTAGACGAAGTGCGTTCAGTTTTTGCCGTGACCCACTCT
>NW_025228548.1:29898-30383 GCF_018294505.1 Triticum aestivum | reverse complement strand
TAAATGATTGAAAAACAACAAATGATGTTAGAACATGTTGGAAATTGATGACGTCACTTTGAATGATGCATATTGAACACAAAACAAGTCCGGAGTTCGAATAAGTTTAAAAAACATTGAAGTGCCCGTGTAACAGATGAGTTCACGTCCGAAAGCCTCATACTCCAAAAGAGATTGTCCAGTTTGTACACGAAGTGTGTCCAGTTTTTGTCGTGACCCTCTCTACTCTGTCGCACATGCTATGCGGTTGAAATGATGATACCATGCCAAGTTTCAACATTTTCACAGTTCATTTTGTAGTGATTTTCAATTTCACAGTTATTTAGCTCTCCAAACAATTAGGTAAATGACTGAAAAACAACAAATGTAGTCAGAACATGTTGGAAATTGATGACGTTGCTTTGAATGCTGCATACTGAACGCAAAAGACGTCGGGAGTTCAAATAATTTTTAAAAACATGGAAGTGCCGATGTAACAGATGAGT
>NW_025228548.1:29226-29814 GCF_018294505.1 Triticum aestivum | reverse complement strand
GCGGGTGAAATGATGAGACCATGCCAAGTTTCAACATTTTCACAGTTCATTTTGTAGAGATTTTCAATTTCACGGACATTTAGCTCTTTAAACAATTAGGTAAATGATTGAAAAACAACAAATGATGTCAGAACATGTTGGAAATTGATGACGTCACTTTGAATGTTGCATACTGAACGCAAAAGAAGTCGGGAGTTCAAATAATTTTTAAAAACATGGAAGTGCCGATGTAACAGATGAGTTCTCGTCCGAAAGCCTCATACTCCGAAAGAGATTGTCCAGTTTGTAGACGAAGTGCGTCCAGTTTTTGCCGTGACCCTCTCTACTCTTTCGCACATGCTATGCGGGTGAAATGATGATACCATTCCAAGTTTCAACATTTTCACAGTTCATTTTGTAGTGATTTTCAATTTCACGGTCATTTAGCTCTTTAAACAATTAGGTAAATGACTGAAAAACAACAAATGATGTAAGAACATGTTGGAAATTGATGACGTTGCTTTGAATGCTGCATACTGAACACAAAAGAAGTCCGGAGTTCAAATAAGGTTAAAAAACATTGAAGTGCCCGTGTAACAGATGAGTTCT
>NW_025228548.1:26280-29097 GCF_018294505.1 Triticum aestivum | reverse complement strand
ATTTCACAGACATTTAGCTCTCTAAACAATTAGGTAAATGATTGAAAAACAACAAATGATGTCAGAACATGTTGGAAATTGATGACGTCACTTTGAATGCTGCATACTGAACACAAAAGAAGTCCGAAGTTCAAATAAGTTTAAAAAACATTGAAGTGCCCGTGTAACAGATGAGTTCTCGTCCGAAAGCCTGATACTCCGAAAGAGATTGTCCAGTTTGTAGACGAAGTGCGTCCAGTTTTTGCCGTGACCCTCTTTACTCTTTCGCACATGCTATGCGGGTGAAATGATGATACCATTCCAAGTTTCAACATTTTCACAGTTCATTTTGTAGTGATTTTCAATTTCACGATCATTTAGCTCTTTAAACAATTAGGTAAATGACTGAAAAACAACAAATGATGTAAGAACATGTTGGAAATTGATGACATTGCTTTGAATGCTGCATACTGAACACAAAAGAAGTCCGGAGTTCAAATAAGGTTAAAAAACATTGAAGTGCCCGTGTAACAGATGAGTTCTTGTCCGAAACCCTGATACTCCGAAAGAGATTGTCCAGTTTGTACACGAAGTATGTCCAGTTTTTGCCGTGACCCTCTCTACTCTTTCACACATGCTATGCGGGTGAAATGATGATA
Source organism: Triticum aestivum (assembly GCF_018294505.1). Taxonomy (NCBI): domain Eukaryota; kingdom Viridiplantae; phylum Streptophyta; class Magnoliopsida; order Poales; family Poaceae; genus Triticum; species Triticum aestivum. Next base: position 28,459 of record NW_025228548.1, on the reverse strand, counting down.
CCATGCCAAGTTTCAACATTTTCACAGTTCATTTTGTAGTGATTTTCAATTTCACGGGCATTTAGCTCTCTAAACAATTAGGTAAATGATTGAAAAACAACAAATGATGTTAGAACATGTTGGAAATTGATGACGTCACTTTGAATGATGCATATTGAACACAAAACAAGTCCGGAGTTCGAATAAGTTTAAAAAACATTGAAGTGCCCGTGTAACAGATGAGTTCACGTCCGAAAGCCTCATACTCCAAAAGAGATTGTCCAGTTTGTACACGAAGTGTGTCCAGTTTTTGTCGTGACCCTCTCTACTCTGTCGCACATGCTATGCGGTTGAAATGATGATACCATGCCAAGTTTCAACATTTTCACAGTTCATTTTGTAGTGATTTTCAATTTCACAGTTATTTAGCTCTCCAAACAATTAGGTAAATGACTGAAAAACAACAAATGTAGTCAGAACATGTTGGAAATTGATGACGTTGCTTTGAATGCTGCATACTGAACGCAAAAGACGTCGGGAGTTCAAATAATTTTTAAAAACATGGAAGTGCCGATGTAACAGATGAGTTCTCGTTCGAAACCCTGATACTCCGAAAGAGATTGTCCGGTTTGTACACAAAGTGCGTTCATTTTTTGCCGTGACCCTCTCTACTCTTTCGCACATGCTATGCGGGTGAAATGATGAGACCATGCCAAGTTTCAACATTTTCACAGTTCATTTTGTAGAGATTTTCAATTTCACGGACATTTAGCTCTTTAAACAATTAGGTAAATGATTGAAAAACAACAAATGATGTCAGAACATGTTGGAAATTGATGACGTCACTTTGAATGTTGCATACTGAACGCAAAAGAAGTCGGGAGTTCAAATAATTTTTAAAAACATGGAAGTGCCGATGTAACAGATGAGTTCTCGTCCGAAAGCCTCATACTCCGAAAGAGATTGTCCAGTTTGTAGACGAAGTGCGTCCAGTTTTTGCCGTGACCCTCTCTACTCTTTCGCACATGCTATGCGGGTGAAATGATGATACCATTCCAAGTTTCAACATTTTCACAGTTCATTTTGTAGTGATTTTCAATTTCACGGTCATTTAGCTCTTTAAACAATTAGGTAAATGACTGAAAAACAACAAATGATGTAAGAACATGTTGGAAATTGATGACGTTGCTTTGAATGCTGCATACTGAACACAAAAGAAGTCCGGAGTTCAAATAAGGTTAAAAAACATTGAAGTGCCCGTGTAACAGATGAGTTCTTGTCTGAAACCCTGATACTCCGAAAGAGATTGTCCAATTTGTACACGAAGTACGTCCAGTTTTTGCCGTGACCCTCTCTACTCTTTCGCACATGCTATGCGGGTGAAATGATGATACCATGCCAAGTTTCAACATTTTCACAATTCATTTTGTAGTGATTTTCAATTTCACGGACATTTAGCTCTCTAAACAATTAGGTAAATGATTGAAAAACAACAAATGATGTCAGAACATGTTGGAAATTGATGACGTCACTTTGAATGCTGCATACTGAACACAAAAGAAGTCTGGAGTTCAAATAAGTTTAAAAAACATTGAAGTTCCTGTGTAACAGATGAGTTCTTGTCCGAAACCCTGATACTCCGAAAGAGATTGTCCAGTTTGTAGACGAAGTGCGTCCAGTTTTTGCCGTGACCCTCTCTACTCTTTCGCACATGCTATGCGGTTGAAATGATGATACCATGCCAAGTTTCAACATTTTCACAGTTCATTTTGTTGTGATTTTCAATTTGACAGTTATTTAGCTCTCCAAACAATTAGGTAAATGACTGAAAAACAACAAATGTAGTCAGAACATGTTGGAAATTGATGATGTTGCTTTGAATGCTGCATACTGAACGTAAAAGAAGTCAGGAGTTCAAATAATTTTTAAAAACATGGAAGTGCCGATGTAACAGATGAGTTCTCGTCCGGAACCCTGATACTCCGAAAGAGATTGTCCAGTTTGTACACAAAGTGCGTTCAGTTTTTGCCGTGACCCTCTCTACTCTTTCGCACATGCTATGCGGGTGAAATGATGATACCATTCCAAGTTTCAACATTTTCACAGTTCATTTTGTATTGATTTTCAATTTGACGGTCATTTAGCTCTCTAAACAATTACGTAAATGACTGAAAAACAACAAATGATGTCAGAACATGTT
>NW_025228548.1:23959-25505 GCF_018294505.1 Triticum aestivum | reverse complement strand
TTCATTTTGTAGTGATTTTCAATTTCACGGACATTTAGCTCTCTAAACAATTAGGTAAATGATTGAAAAACAACAAATGATGTCAGAACATGTTGGAAATTGATGACGTCACTTTGAATGCTGCATACTGAACACAAAAGAAGTCCGGAGTTCAAATAAGTTTAAAAAACATTGAAGTGCCCATGTAACAGATGAGTTCTCGTCCGAAAGCCTCATACTCCGAAAGAGATTGTCCAGTTTGTACACGAAGTGCGTCCAGTTTTTGCCGTGACCCTCTCTACTCTTTCGCACATGCTATGCGGGTGAAATGATGATACCATGCCAAGTTTCAACATTTTCACAGTTCATTTTGTAGTGATTTTCAATTTCACAGTTATTTAGCTCTCCAAACAATTAGGTAAATGACTGAAAAATAACAAATGTAGTCAGAACATGTTGGAAATTGATGATGTTGCTTTGAATGCTGCATACCGAACGCAAAAGAAGTCGGGAGTTCAAATAAGTTTTAAAAACATGGAAGTGCCCATGTAACAGATGAGTTCTCGTCCGAAACCCTGATACTCCGGAAGAGATTGTCTAGTTTGTACACAAAGTGTGTTCAGTTTTTGCCGTGACCCTCTCTACTCTTTCGCACATGCTATGCAGGTGAAATGATGATACCATTCCAAGTTTCAACATTTTCACAGTTCATTTTGTAGTGATTTTCAATTTCACAGTCATTTAGCTCTCTAAACTATTACGTAAATGAGTGAAAAACAACAAATGATGTCAGAACATGTTGGAAATTGATGATGTTGCTTTGGATGCTGCATACTGAACACAAAAGAAGTCCGGAGTTCAAATAAGGTTAAAAAACATTGAAGTTCCCGTGTAACAGATGAGTTCTCGTCCGAAACCCTGATACTCCGAAAGAGATTGTCTAGTTTGTACACGAAGTGCGTCCAGTTTTTGCCGTGACCCTCTCTACTCTTTCGCACATGCTATGCGGGTGAAATGATGATACCATGCCAAGTTTCAACATTTTCACAGTTCATTTTGTAGTGATTTTTCAATTTCACAGACATTTAGCTCTCTAAACAATTAGGTAAATGATTGAAAAACAACAAATGATGTCAGAACATGTTGGAAATTGATGACGTCACTTTGAATGTTGCATACTGAACAGAAAAGAAGTTCGGAGTTCAAATAAGTTTAAAAAACATTGAAGTTCCCGTGTAACAGATGAGTTCTCGTCCGAAAGCCTCATACTCCGAAAGAGATTGTCCAGTTTGTACACGAAGTGCATCCAGTTTTTGCTGTGACCCTCTCTACTCTTTCGCACATGCTATGCGGGTGAAATGATGATACCATGCCAAGTTTCAACATTTTCACAGTTCATTTTGTAGTGATTTTCAATTTCACAGTTATTTAGCTCTCCAAACAATTAGGTAAATGACTGAAAAACAACAAATGTAGTCAGAACATGTTGGAAATTAATGACGTTGCTTTGAATGCTGCATACTGAACACAAAAGAAGTCCGGAGTTCAAATAAGTTTAAAAAACATT
>NW_025228548.1:23550-23902 GCF_018294505.1 Triticum aestivum | reverse complement strand
ATGCCAAGTTTCAACATTTTCACAGTTCATTTTGTAGTGATTTTCAATTTCACGGTCATTTAGCACTTTAAACAATTAGGTAAGTGACTGAAAACAACAAATGATGTAAGAACATGTTGGAAATTGATGACGTTGCTTTGAATGCTGCATACTGAACACAAAAGAAGTCCGGAGTTCAAATAAGTTTAAAAAACATTGAAGTGCCCGTGTAACAGATGAGTTCTCGTCCGAAAGCCTCATACTCTCAAAGAGATTGTCCAGTTTGTACACGAAGTGCGTCCAGTTTTTGCCGTGACCCTCTCTACTCTTTCGCACATGCTATGCGGGTGAAATGATGATACCATTCCAAGTT
>NW_025228548.1:19377-23074 GCF_018294505.1 Triticum aestivum | reverse complement strand
TTTAAAAAACATTGAAGTGCCCGTGTAACAGATGAGTTCTCGTCCGAAAGCCTCATACTCCGAAAGAGATTGTCCAGTTTGTACACGAAGTGCGTCCAGTTTTTGCCGTGACCCTCTCTACTCTTTCGCACATGCTGTGCGGTTGAAATGATGATACCATGCCAAGTTTCAACATTTTCACAGTTCATTTTATAGTGATTTTCAATTTCACAGTTATTTAGCTCTCCAAACAATTAGGTAAATGACTGAAAAACAACAAATGTAGTCAGTACATGTTGGAAATTGATGATGTTGCTTTGAATGCTGAATACTGAACGTAAAAGAAGTCGGGAGTTCAAATAATTTTTAAAGACATGGAAGTGCCGATGTAACAGATGAGTTCTCGTCCGAAACCCTGATACTCCGAAAGAGATTGTCCAGTTTGTACACGAAGTACGTCCAGTTTTTGCCGTGACCCTCTCTACTCTTTCGCACATGCTATGCGGGTGAAATGATGATACCATGCCAAGTTTCAACATTTTCACAGTTCATTTTGTAGTGATTTTCAATTTCACGGACATTTAGCTCTCTAAACAATTAGGTAAATGATTGAAAAACAACAAATGATGTCAGAACATGTTGGAAATTGATGACGTCACTTTGAATGCTCCATACTGAACACAAAAGAAGTCCGGAGTTCAAATAAGTTTAAAAAACATTGAAGTGCCCGTGTAACAGATGAGTTCTCGTCCGAAAGCCTCATACTCCGAAAGAGATTGTCCAGTTTGTACACGAAGTGCGTCCAGTTTTTGCCGTGACCCTCTCTACTCTTTCGCACATGCTGTGCGGTTGAAATGATGATACCATGCCAAGTTTCAACATTTTCACAGTTCATTTTGTAGTGATTTTCAATTTCACAGTTATTTAGCTCTCCAAACAATTAGGTAAATGACTGAAAAACAACAAATGTAGTCAGTACATGTTGGAAATTGATGATGTTGCTTTGAATGCTGAATACTGAACGTAAAAGAAGTCGGGAGTTCAAATAATTTTTAAAGACATGGAAGTGCCGATGTAACAGATGAGTTCTCATCCGAAACCCTGATACTCCGAAATAGATTGTCCAGTTTGTACACAAAATGCGTTCAGTTTTTGCCGTGACCCTCTCTACTCAATCGCACATGCTATGCGGGTGAAATGATGATACCATTCCAAGTTTCCACATTTTCACAGTTCATTTTGTATTGATTTTCAATTTCACGGTCATTTAGCTCTCTAAACAATTACGTAAATGACTGAAAAACAACAAAGGATGTCAGAACATGTTGGAAATTGATGACGTTGCTTTGAATGCTGCATACTGAACACAAAAGAAGTCCGGAGTTCAAATAAGGTTAAAAAACATTGAAGTGCCCGTGTAACAGATGAGTTCTCGTCCGAAACCCTGATACTCCGAAAGAGATTGTCCAGTTTGTAGACGAAGTGCGTCCAGTTTTTGCCGTGACCCTCTCTACTCTTTCGCACATGCTATGCGGGTGAAATGATGATACCATTCCAAGTTTCAACATTTTCACAATGAGCTCTCGTCCGAAACCCTGATACTCCAAAAGAGATTGTCCAGTTTGTACACGAAGTGCGTCCAGTTTTTGCCGTGACCCTCTCTACTCTTTCGCACATGCTATGCGGGTGAAATGATGATACCATGCCAAGTTTCAACATTTTCACAGTTCATTTTGTAGTTATTTTCAATTTCACGGACATTTAGCTCTCTAAACAATTAGGTAAATGATTGAAAAACAACAAATGATGTCAGAACATGTTGGAAATTGATGAGGTCACTTTGAATGCTGCATACTGAACACAAAAGAAGTCCGGAGTTCAAATAACTTTAAAAAGCATTGAAGTGCCCGTGTAACAGATAAGTTCTCGTCCGAAAGCCTCATACTCCGAAAGAGATTGTCCAGTTTGTACACGAAGTGCGTCCAGTTTTTGCCGTGACCCTCTCTACTCTTTCGCACATGCTATGCGGGTGAAAGGATGATACCATGCCAAGTTTCAACATTTTCACAGTTCATTTTGTAGTGATTTTCAATTTCACAGTTATTTAACTCTCCAAACAATTAGGAAAATGACTGAAAAACAACAAATGTAGTCAGAACATGTTGGAAATTGATGACGTTGCTTTGAATGCTGCATACTGAACGCAAAAGAAGTCGGGAGTTCAAATAAGTTTTAAAAACATGGAAGTGCCCATGTAACAGATGAGTTCTCGTCCGAAACCCTGATACTCCGAAAGAGATTTTCTAGTTTGTACACAAAGTGCGTTTAGTTTTTGCCGTGACCCTCTCTACTCTTTCGCACATGCTATGCAGGTGAAATGATGATACCATTCCAAGTTTCAACATTTTCACAGTTCATTTTGTAGTGATTTTCAATTTCACGGTCATTTAACTCTCTAAACTATTACGTAAATGACTGAAAAACAACAAATGATGTCAGAACATGTTGGAAATTGATGATGTTGCTTTGAATGCTGCATACTGAACACAAAAGAAGTCCGGAGTTCAAATAAGGTTAAAAAACATTGAAGTTCCCGTGTAACAGATGAGTTCTCGTCCGAAACCCTGATACTCCGAAAAAGATTGTCTAGTTTGTACATGAAGTGTGTTTAGTTTTTGCCGTGACCCTCTCTACTCTTTCGCACATGCTATGCGGGTGAAATGATGATACCATGCTAAGTTTCAACATTTTCACAGTTCATTTTGTAGTGATTTTCAATTTCACAGACATTTAGCTCTCTAAACAATTAGGTAAATGATTGAAAAACAACAAATGTTGTCAGAACATGTTGGAAATTGATGACGTCACTTTGAATGCTGCATACTGAACACAAAAGAAGTCCGGAGTTCAAATAAGTTTAAAAAACATTGAAGTGCCCGTGTAACAGATGAGTTCTCGTCCGAAAGCCTCATACTCCGAAAGAGATTGTCCAGTTTGTACACGAAGTGCATCCAGTTTTTGCCGTGACCCTCTCTACTCTTTCGCACTTGCTATGCGGGTGAAATGACGATACCATGCCAAGTTTCAACATTTTCACAGTTCATTTTGTAGTGATTTTCAATTTCACAGTTATTTAGCTCTCCAAACAATTAGGTAAATGACTGAAAAACAACAAATGTAGTCAGAACATGTTGGAAATTGATGACGTTGCTTTGAATGCTGCATACTGAACACAAAAGAAGTCCGGAGTTCAAATAAGTTTAAAAAACATTGAAGTGCCCGTGCAACAGATGAGTTCTCGTCCGAAAGCCTCATACTCCGAAAGAGATTGTCCAGTTTGTACACAAAGTGCGTTCAGATTTTGCCGTGACCCTCTCTACTCTTTCGCACATGCTATGCGGGTGAAATGATGATACCATTCCAAGTTTCAACATTTTCACAGTTCATTTTGTATTGATTTTCAATTTCACGGTCATTTAGCTCTCTAAACAATTACGTAAATGACTAAAAAACAACAAATGATGTCAGAACATGTTTGAAATTGATGATGTTGCTTTGAATGCTGCATACTGAACACAAAAGAAGTCCGGAGTTCAAATAAGGTTAAAAAACATTGAAGTGCCCGTGTAACAGATGAGTTCTCGTCCGAAACCCTGATACTCCGAAAGAGATTGTCCAGTTTGTAGACGAAGTGCGTCCAGTTTTTGCCGTGACCCTC
>NW_025228548.1:15768-19046 GCF_018294505.1 Triticum aestivum | reverse complement strand
ATTTTCAATTTCACGGACATTTAGCTCTCTAAACAATTAGGTAAATGATTGAAAAACAACAAATGATGTCAGAACATGTTGGAAATTGATGACGTCACTTTGAATGCTGCATACTGAACACAAAAGAAGTCCGAAGTTCAAATAAGTTTAAAAAACATTGAAGTGCCCGTGTAACAGATGAGTTCTCGTCCGAAAGCCTCATACTCCGAAAGAGATTGTCCAGTTTGTACACGAAGTGCGTCCAGTTTTTGCCGTGACCCTCTCTACTCTTTCGCACATGCTATGCGGGTGAAATGATGATACCATGCCAAGTTTCAACATTTTCATAGTTCATTTTGTAGTGATTTTCAATTTCACAGTTATTTAGCTCTCCAAACAATTAGGTAAATGACTGAAAAACAACAAATGTAGTCAGAACATGTTGGAAATTGATGACGTTGCTTTGAATGCTGCATACTGAACGCAAAAGAAGTCGGGAGTTCAGATAAGTTTTAAAAACATGGAAGTGCCCATGTAACAGATGAGTTCTCGTTCGAAACCCTGATACTCCGAAAGAGATTGTCTAATTTGTACACAAAGTGCATTCAGTTTTTGCCGTGACCCTCTCTACTCTTTCGCACATGCTATGCGGGTGAAATGGTGATACCATTCCAAGTTTCAACATTTTCACAGTTCATTTTGTAGTGATTTTCAATTTCACGGTCATTTAGCTCTCTAAACAATTACGTAAATGACTGAAAAACAACAAATGATGTCAGAACATGTTGGAAATTGATGATGTTGCTTTGAATGCTGCATACTAAACACAAAAGAAGTCCGGAGTTCAAATAAGGTTAAAAAACATTGAAGTTCCCGTGTAACAGATGAGTTCTCGTCCGAAACCCTGATACTCCGAAAGATATTGTCTAGTTTGTACACGAAGTGCGTCCAGTTTTTGCCGTGACCCTCTCTACTCTTTCGCACATGCTATGCGGGTGAAATGATGATACCATGCCAAGTTTCATCATTTTCACAGTTCATTTTGTAGTGATTTTGAATTTCACAGACATTTAGCTCTCTAAACAATTACGTAAATGATTGAAAAACAACAAATGATGTCAGAACATGTTGGAAATTGATGACGTCACTTTGAATGCTGCATACTGGACACAAAAGAAGTCCGGAGTTCAAATAAGTTTAAAAAACATTGAAGTGCCCGTGTAACAGATGAGTTCTCGTCCGAAACCCTGATACTCCAAAAGAGATTGTCCAGTTTGTAGACGAAGTGCGTCCAGTTTTTGCCGTGACCCTCTCTACTCTTTCGCACATGCTATGCGGGTGAAATGATGAGACCATGCCAAGTTTCAACATTTTCACAGTTCATTTTGTAGTGATTTTCAATTTCACAGTTATTTAGCTCTCCAAACAATTAGGTAAATGACTGAAAAACAACAAATGTAGTCAGAACATGTTGGAAATTGATGACGTTGCTTTGAATGCTGCATACTGAACGCAAAAGAAGTCGGGAGTTCAGATAACTTTTAAAAACATGGAAGTGCCCATGTAACAGATGAGTTCTCGTCCGAAATCCTGATACTCCGAAAGAGATTGTCTAGTTTGTACACAAAGTGCGTTCAGTTTTTGCCGTGACCCTCTCTACTCTTTCGCACATGCTATGCGGGTGAAATGATGATACCATTCCAAGTTTCAACATTTTCACAGTTCATTTTGTAGTGATTTTCAATTTCACGGTCATTTAGCTCTCTAAACTATTACGTAAATGACTGAAAAACAACAAATGATGTCAAAACATGTTGGAAATTGATGATGTTGCTTTGAATGCTGCATACTGAACACAAAAGAAGTCCGGAGTTCAAATAAGGTTAAAAAACATTGAAGTTCCCGTGTAACAGATGAGTTCTCATCCGAAACCCTGATACTCCGAAAGATATTGTCTAGTTTGTACACGAAATGCGTCCAGTTTTTGCTGTGACCCTTCTACTCTTTTGCACATGCTATGCGGGTGAAATGATGATACCATGCCAAGTTTCAACATTTTCACAGTTCATTTTGTAGTGATTTTCAATTTCACAGACATTTAGCTCTCTAAACAATTACGTAAATGATTGAAAAACAACAAATGATGTCAGAACATGTTGGAAATTGATGACGTCACTTTGAATGCTGCATACTGAACACAAAAGAAGTCCGGAGTTCAAATAAGTTTAAAAAACATTGAAGTGCCCGTGTAACATATGAGTTCTCGTCCGAAAGATTCATACTCCGAAAGAGATTGTCCAGTTTGTACACGAAGTGCATCCAGTTTTTGCCGTGACCCTCTCTACTCTTTCGCACATGCTATGCGGGTGAAATGATGATACCATGCCAAGTTTCAACATTTTCACAGTTCATTTTGTAGTGATTTTCGATTTCACAGTTATTTAGCTCTCCAAACAATTAGGTAAATGACTGAAAAACAACAAATGTAGTCAGAACATGTTGGAAATTGATGACGTTGCTTTGAATGCTGCATACTGAACGCAAAAGAAGTCGGGAGTTCAAATAAGTTTTAAAAACATGGAAGTGCCCATGTAACAGATGAGTTCTCGTCCGAAACCCTGATACTCCGAAAGAGATTATCCAGTTGGTACACAAAGTGCGTTCAGTTTTTGCCGTGACCCTCTCTACTCTTTCGCACATGCTATGCGGGTGAAATGATGATACCATTCCAAGTTTCAACATTTTCACAGTTCATTTTGTAGTGATTTTCAATTTCACGGTCATTTAGCCCTCTAAACAATTACGTAAATGACTGAAAAACAACAAATGATGTCAGAACATGTTGGAAATTGATGACATTGCTTTGAATGCTGCATACTGAACACAAAAGAAGTACATAGTTCAAATAAGGTTAACAAACATTGAAGTGCCCGTGTAACAGATGAGTTCTCGTCCGAAACCCTGATACTCCGAAAGAGATTGTCCAGTTTGTAGACGAAGTGCGTCCAGTTTTTGCCGTGACCCTCTCTACTCTTTCGCACATGCTATGCGGGTGAAATGATGATACCATTCCAAGTTTCAACATTTTCACAGTTCATTTTGTAGTGATTTTCAATTTCACGGTCATTTAGCTCTCCAAACAATTATGTAAATGACTGATAAACAACAAATGTAGTCAGAACATGTTGGAAATTGATGACGTTGCTTCGAATGCTGCATACTGAACACAAAAGAAGTCCAGAGTTCAAATAAGGTTAAAAAACATTGAAGTGCCCGTGTAACAGATGAGTTCTCGTCCG
>NW_025228548.1:13817-15068 GCF_018294505.1 Triticum aestivum | reverse complement strand
ATTTCACGGTCATTTAGCTCTTTAAAAAATTAGGTAAATGACTGAAAAACAACAAATGATGTAAGAACATGTTGGAAATTGACGACGTTGCTTTGAATGCTGCATACTGAACACAAAAGAAGTCCGGAGTTCAAATAAGGTTAAAAAACATTGAAGTGCCCGTGTAACAGATGAGTTCTCGTCCGAAACCCTGATACTCCGAAAGAGATTGTCCAGTTTGTACACGAAGTCCGTCCAGTTTTTGCCGTGACCCTCTCTACTCTTTCGCACATGCTATGCGGGTGAAATGATGATACCATGCCAAGTTTCAACATTTTCACAGTTCATTTTGTAGTGATTTTCAATTTCACAGACATTTAGCTCTCTAAACAATTAGGTAAATGATTGAAAAACAACAAATGTTGTCAGAACATGTTGGAAATTGATGACGTCACTTTGAATGCTGAATACTGAACACAAAAGAAGTCCGGAGTTTAGATAAGTTTTAAAAACATTGAAGTGCCCGTGTAACAGATGAGTTCTCGTCCGAAAGCCTCATACTCCGAAAGAGATTGTCTAGTTTGTACACGAAGTGCGTTCAGTTTTTGCCGTGACCCTCTCTACTCTTTCGCACATGCTATGCGGGTGAAATGATGATACCATGCCAAGTTTCAACATTTTCACAGTTCATTTTGTAGTGATTTTCAATTTCACAGTTATTTAGCTCTCCAAACAATTAGGTAAATGACTGAAAAACAACAAATGTAGTCAGAACATGTTGGAAATTGATGACGTTGCTTTGAATGCTGCATACTGAACGCAAAAGAAGTTCGGAGTTTAGATAAGTTTTAAAAACATGGAAGTGCCCATGTAACAGATGAGTTCTCGTCCGAAACCCTGATACTCCGAAAGAGATTGTCTAGTTTGTACACAAAGTGCGTTCAGTTTTTGCCGTGACCCTCTCTACTCTTTCGCACATGCTATGCGGGTGAAATGATGATACCATTCCAAGTTTCAACATTTTCACAGTTCATTTTGTAGTGATTTTCAATTTCACGGTCATTTAGCTCTCTAAACTATTACGTAAATGACTGAAAAACAACAAATGATGTCAAAACATGTTGGAAATTGATGATGTTGCTTTGAATGCTGCATACTGAACACAAAAGAAGTCCGGAGTTCAAATAAGGTTAAAAAACATTGAAATTCCCGTGTAACAGATGAGTTCTCGTCCGAAACCCTGATACTCCGAAAGATATTGTCTAGTTTGTA
>NW_025228548.1:12481-13530 GCF_018294505.1 Triticum aestivum | reverse complement strand
TAAAAAACATTGTAGTGCCCGTGTAACAGGTGAGTTCTCGTCCGAAAGCCTCATACTCCGAAAGAGATTGTCCAGTTTGTACACGAAGTGCATCCAGTTTTTGCCGTGACCCTCTCTACTCTTTCGCACATGCTATGCGGGTGAAATGATGATACCATGCCAAGTTTAAACATTTTCACAGTTCATTTTGTAGTGATTTTCAATTTCACAGTTATTTAGCTCTCCAAACAATTAGGTAAATGACTGAAAAACAACAAATGTAGTCAGAACATGTTGGAAATTGATGACGTTGCTTTGAATGCTGCATACTGAACGCAAAAGAAGTCGGGAGTTCAAATAAGTTTTAAAAACATGGAAGTGCCCATGTAACAGATGAGTTCTCGTCCGAAACACTGATACTCCGAAAGAGGTTATCCAGTTTGTACACAAAGTGCGTTCAGTTTTTGCCATGTCCCTCTCTACTCTTTCGCACATGCTATGCGGGTGAAATGATGATACCATTCCAAGTTTCAACATTTTCACAGTTCATTTTGTAGTGATTTTCAATTTCACGGTCATTTAGCCCTCTAAACAATTACGTAAATGACTGAAAAACAACAAATGATGTCAGAACATGTTGGTAATTGATGACGTTGCTTTGAATGCTGCATACTGAACACGAAAGAAGTACAGAGTTCAAATAAGGTTAACAAACATTGAAGTGCCCGTGTAACAGATGAGTTCTCGTCCGAAACCCTGATACTCCGAAAGAGATTGCCCAGTTTGTAGACGAAGTGCGTCCAGTTTTTGCCGTGACCCTCTCTACTCTTTCGCACATGCTATGCGGGTGAAATGATGATACCATTCCAAGTTTCAACATTTTCACAGTTCATTTTGTAGTGATTTTCAATTTCACGGTCATTTAGCTCTCTAAACAATTATGTAAATGACTGAAAAACAACAAATGATGTCAGAACATGTTGGAAATTGATGACATTGCTTCGAATGCTGCATACTGAACACAAAAGAAGTCCGGAGTTCAAATAAGGTTAAAAAACATTGAAGTGCCC
>NW_025228548.1:11636-12082 GCF_018294505.1 Triticum aestivum | reverse complement strand
CCGTGTAACAGATGAGTTCTCGTCCGAAACCCTGATACTCCGAAAGAGTTTGTACAGTTTGTACACAAAGTGCGTCCAGTTTTTTCCGTGACCCTCTCTACTCTGTCGCACATGCTATGCTGGTGAAATGATGATACCATGCCAACTTTCAACATTTTCAGAGTTCATTTTGTAGTGATTTTCAATTTCACGGTCATTTAGCTCTCTAAACAATTATGTAAATGACTGAAAAACAACAAATGATGTCAGAACATGTTGGAAATTGATGACGTCGCTTTGAATACTGCATACTGAACACGAAAGAAGTCTGGAGTTCAAATAAGTTTAAAAAACATTGAAGTGCCCGTGTAACAGATGAGTTCTCGTCCGAAACCCTGATACTCCGAAAGAGTTTGTCCAGTTTGTACACGAAGTGCGTCCAGTTTTTGCCGTCACCCTCTCTACTC
>NW_025228548.1:10843-11400 GCF_018294505.1 Triticum aestivum | reverse complement strand
TGTAGTGATTTTCAATTTCACGGTCATTTAGCACTTTAAACAATTAGGTAAATCACTAAAAACAACAAATGATGTAAGAACATGTTGGAAATTGATGACGTTGCTTTGAATGCTGCATACTGAACACAAAAGAAGTCCGGAGTTCAAATAAGGTTAAAAAAAATTGAAGTTCCCGTGTAACAGATGAGTTCTTGTCCGAAACCCTGATACTCCGAAAGAGATTGTCCAGTTTGTAGACGAAGTGCGTCCAGTTTTTGCCGTGACCCTCTCTACTCTTTCGCACATGCTATGCGGGTGAAATGATGATACCATGCCAAGTTTCAACATTTTCACAGTTCATTTTGTAGTGATTTTCAATTTCACGGACATTTAGCTCTCTAAAAAATTAGGTAAATGATTGAAAAACAACAAATGATGTCAGAACATGTTGGAAATTGATGACGTCACTTTAAATGCTGCATACTGAACACAAAAGAAGTCCGGAGTTCAAATAAGTTTAAAAAACATTGAAGTGCCCGTGTAACAGATGAGTTCTCGTCCGAAAGCTTCATACTCCG
>NW_025228548.1:9912-10567 GCF_018294505.1 Triticum aestivum | reverse complement strand
TTTCACGGTCATTTAGCTCTTTAAACAATTAGGTAGATGACTGAAAAACAACAAATGATGTCAGAACATGTTGGAAATTGATGACGTTGCTTTGAATGCTGAATACTGAACACAAAAGAAGTCAGGAGTTCAAATAAGGTTAAAAAACATTGAAGTGCCCGTGTAACAGATGAGTTCTAGTCCGAAACCCAAATACTCCGAAAGAGGTTGTCCAGTTTGTACACGAAGTGTGTCCAGATTTTGCCGTGACCCTCTCTACTCTTTCGCACATGCTATGCGGGTGAAATGATGATACCATGCCAAGTTTCAACATTTTCACAGTTCATTTTGTAGTGATTTTCAATTTCACGGACATTTAGCTCTCTAAACAATTAGGTAAATGATTGAAAAACAACAAATGATGTCAGAACATGTTGGAAATTGATGATGTTGCTTTGCATGCTGCATACTGAATGCAAAAGAAGTCGGGAGTTCAAATAAGTTTTGAAAACATGGAAGTGCCCATGTAACAGATGAGTTCTCGTCCAAAACCCTGATACTCCAAAAGAGATTGTCCAGTTTGTACACAAAGTGCGTTCAGTTTTTGCCATGACCCTCTCTACTCTTTCGCACATGCTATGCGGGTGAAATGATGATACCATTCCAAGTTTCAACA
>NW_025228548.1:4831-5388 GCF_018294505.1 Triticum aestivum | reverse complement strand
TGTAGTGATTTTCAATTTCACGGTCATTTAGCACTTTAAACAATTAGGTAAATCACTAAAAACAACAAATGATGTAAGAACATGTTGGAAATTGATGACGTTGCTTTGAATGCTGCATACTGAACACAAAAGAAGTCCGGAGTTCAAATAAGGTTAAAAAAAATTGAAGTTCCCGTGTAACAGATGAGTTCTTGTCCGAAACCCTGATACTCCGAAAGAGATTGTCCAGTTTGTAGACGAAGTGCGTCCAGTTTTTGCCGTGACCCTCTCTACTCTTTCGCACATGCTATGCGGGTGAAATGATGATACCATGCCAAGTTTCAACATTTTCACAGTTCATTTTGTAGTGATTTTCAATTTCACGGACATTTAGCTCTCTAAAAAATTAGGTAAATGATTGAAAAACAACAAATGATGTCAGAACATGTTGGAAATTGATGACGTCACTTTAAATGCTGCATACTGAACACAAAAGAAGTCCGGAGTTCAAATAAGTTTAAAAAACATTGAAGTGCCCGTGTAACAGATGAGTTCTCGTCCGAAAGCTTCATACTCCG
>NW_025228548.1:3779-4328 GCF_018294505.1 Triticum aestivum | reverse complement strand
ACATTTTGCTCTCTAAACAATTAGGTAAATGATTGAAAAACAACAAATAATGTCAGAACATGTTGGAAATTGATGACGTCACTTTCAATGCTGCATACTGAACGCAAAAGAAGTCTGGAGTTCAAATAAGTTTTAAAAACATGGAAGTGCCCATGTAACAGATGAGTTCTCGTCCGAAACCCTCATACTCCGAAAGAAATTGTCCAGTTTGTACACAAAGTGCATTCAGTTTTTGCCGTGACCCTCTCTACTCTTTCGCACATGCTATGCGGGTGAAATGATGATACCATTCCAAGTTTCAACATTTTCACAGTTCATTTTGTAGTGATTTTCAATTTCACGATCATTTAGCTCTCTAAACAATTACGTAAATGACTGAAAAACAACAAATGATGTCAGAACATGTTGGAAATTGATGACGTTGCTTTGAATGCTGCATACTGAACACAAAAGAAGTCCGGAGTTCAAATAAGGTTAAAAAACATTGAAGTGCCCGTGTAACAGATGAGATCTCGTCCGAAACCCTGATACTCCAAAAGATATTGTCCA
>NW_025228548.1:887-1758 GCF_018294505.1 Triticum aestivum | reverse complement strand
CTCTCTACTCTTTCGCACATGCTATGCGGGTGAAATGATGATACCATGCCAAGTTTCAACATTTTCACAGTTCATTTTGTAGTGATTTTCAATTTCACGGACATTTAGCTCTCTAAAAAATTAGGTAAATGATTGAAAAACAACAAATGATGTCAGAACATGTTGGAAATTGATGACGTCACTTTAAATGCTGCATACTGAACACAAAAGAAGTCCGGAGTTCAAATAAGTTTAAAAAACATTGAAGTGCCCGTGTAACAGATGAGTTCTCGTCCGAAAGCTTCATACTCCGAAAGAGATTGTCTAGTTTGTAGACAAAGTGCGTCCAGTTTTTGTCGTGACCCTCTCTACTCTTTCGCACATGCTATGCGGGTGAAATGATGATACCATTCCAAATTTCAACATTTTCATAGTTCATTTTGTAGTGATTTTCAATTTCACGGTCATTTTGCTCTTTAAACAATTAGGTAAATGACTGAAAACAACAAATGATGTAAGAACATGTTGGTAATTGATGACGTTGCTTTGAATGCTGCATACTGAACACAAAAGAAGTATAGAGTTCAAATAAGGTTAACAAACATTGAAGTGCCCGTGTAACAGATGAGTTCTCATCCGAAACCCTGATACTCCGAAAGAGATTGTCCAGTTTGTAGACGAAGTGCGTCCAGTTTTTGCCTTGACCCTCTCTACTCTTTCGCACATGCTATGCGGGTGAAATGATGATACCATGCCAAGTTTCAACATTTTCACAGTTCATTTTGTAGTGATTTTCAATTTCACGGACATTTAGCTCTCTAAACAATTAGGTAAATGATTGAAAAACAACAAATGATGTCAGAACATGTTGGAAATTGATGACGTTGCTTTG
>NW_025228548.1:0-543 GCF_018294505.1 Triticum aestivum | reverse complement strand
TCGCACATGCTATGCGGTTGAAATGATGATACCATTCCAAGTTTCAACATTTTCACAGTTCATTTTGTAGTGATTTTCAATTTCACAGTCATTTAGCTCTCCAAACAATTAGGTAAATGACTGAAAAACAACAAATGTAGTCAGAACAGGTTGGAAATTGGTGACGTTGCTTTGAATGCTGCATACTGAACACAAAAGAAGTCCGGAGTTCAAATAAGGTTAAAAAACATTGAAGTGCCCGTGTAACAGATGAGTTCTCATCTGAAACCCTGATACTCCAAAAGAGATTGTCTAGTTTGTAGACGAAGTGCGTCCAGTTTTTGCCGTGACCCTCTCTACTCTTTTGCACATGCTATGCGGGTGAAATGATGAGACCATTCCAAGTTTCAACATTTTCATAGTTCATTTTGTAGTGATTTTCAATTTCACGGTCATTTAGCACTTTAAACAATTAGGTAAATCACTAAAAACAACAAATGATGTAAGAACATGTTGGAAATTGATGACGTTGCTTTGAATGCTGCATACTGAACACAAAAGAAG
>NW_025228547.1:41884-49621 GCF_018294505.1 Triticum aestivum | reverse complement strand
CCACCGTCGCCGTCCATTGGGAGGGAAAGGGAAAAGGAGAAAGATATCTGTAAGTCGTTCATGGTTTGGTGCGCTTGTCGGGTTTTCACACTCGAATTCACCACGGGGTCGATTTCTCATCCATTTTCATTTATGAGAATTTTAAATGGGTGTACTACAAGCAACGAAATGAGTGAAGTCTGAAATAAATCCTGAGATTGTAGAGGCTGACGTAAATGGACCCTCACCTCTGAATCCCTGAATTTGATACCCTGTATTTACGAATCCCAGTCAATCCCGACCCTCCATGACTAAAAAAATTCTTTGGTGTAATAGTAAAGGCACGATCCAAGCCAGGATTAGTTTCTACGGCGACTTACTACGTAGGCCCACCTGTCAAATGCATCTCTTCACAAGTTCACTGCCCAATCATGTGCAGCGGCCGGCGGCGCTGACGAACTGCCCAACAGCGTGCTACACCTGGACAAGCCCGACCCGGTGGAGACCGTGGTCAGCGACATGACCATCGATGCCTGTGGGATTCTTCTCACCAAGCTTTACAGCGTGCTGCAGGCGGACTCGTACGTCAGACGAGATGAGCGTGCGGGACGGGCTCGGCTCGGCCGTCGACGCCATTCCGGACGAGCTGGAGGCAACGGTGCCGACGCCATCAAGCCTTGCAGCGCCAAGCCGACGTCCCGTAGGCTACACTCACGTCCGTCTGTGCACACGCATGCACGTACGCACGTCCATGGGACCATCCCGCCGTTGGCCGGTGCGTTGCTCGCTGCCCGCGCCACCGTTTGCAGCCACGGAGCCGTGCTTCGGTTTCGTGCCCGACGGCACCTGCTTTATGCAGTTGCTCGTAGCTACGCGTCGCCGGCCGTTTCCACGCTTGCCTGCGCGTCGCTCATCTCAGCGGACATCAATTGGACGCCAACACCATGGCCCCGTGCTAGATGGCCAGCTCCATGTCCGAGCTCCATGTGCAGCAGCCGCCATCTCCAGTCGTCGGCCCAGACAGGGTCATCTCGGCCGTCGGCGCCAACAAGTGCGCGGCTCGGCGAACCTAGTAGAAGAGGAAAAAG
Organism: Triticum aestivum; assembly: GCF_018294505.1. Classification (NCBI taxonomy): domain Eukaryota; kingdom Viridiplantae; phylum Streptophyta; class Magnoliopsida; order Poales; family Poaceae; genus Triticum; species Triticum aestivum. Next base: position 48,554 of record NW_025228547.1, on the reverse strand, counting down.
GGATCGGCAGTGGAGAAGAGAGGATAGAGGAAGAAGAAGATAAGAGGGAAGAGATTAAAATGGCTTGTGGCCCCATACCGTCAGTGAGGGTAGCGGATGAACCCGGCTGAGATTGTTTCTTTTCCCTATGAGCCAAACATGCGTAGGGTTAGAATAGACCGGGATCTAGAAGTTAGGGTATCAATTTCAGGGATTTAAAGGTGAAGGTTCGTTTACGCCAGCCTCTATAAAGTCAGGGTTTATTTCAGACTTTACTCCAACAAAATGGCCGGCAGCATGGCATGCACACGTCTTGGATGCTGCGGCACCATGCATGGACAATAACTGACCGGGTTGATTAATTGATAATTATGCTTGCATGCAGCCGGAGAAGGACCGGAGCACATCGTCGAACGCTGTCCGTGCGCGCAGCTGAGAGCACGCACGCATGCATGCATGCTCGATGGCACGTACTACAGGCCAGCTGCGGCCTGCTGGGCGTCGGCATCGACCCAAATCATGCATCTACTGATGCCGACGTACGTACGCGACCGGCAGCAGAGGATAGGTCCGTGCCTGCGACAGGTGAGGTGCCGTCCGACCGACGCCGACGAGCGGTACGAAGGCCCCGACGCTCCGGCCGGCGTGCTAGGCTTTTCATCGCCGGCAGGCGCGCGCGGTATACTGGTCACTCACTGGATCGATCGAAAAGAGGAGACGGTGTAGTTTCTTGGACACAGCGCGCGTGCGTGCTTAAAGTCTATCGGAGGAGGAAGCACACAACGATTGCATCGGATCCACTCGTACGTAGACGCATCTCCTTCCTCCTAACACAAAGAAACCGTATCAAGCCACCGCAGCTTACCAACAAGAACTCTCTCCTGCCTCTCGTATCGTATATTAATGGATGTACTAATCGTACTTCTAGTATATAATTGATCTCCAACATATTATCTATCCATGGTTAGAAGAGAAGCGGCCGTGCAACAAAGAAAAAGCATCATGGTCATGGCTGCTGAACCCTCGGTCCCGGCCGGCTTCGGCACCAGGCCATGGCTGGTGCAGGCAACGCGAGGGAAGCGGCAGACGTTCATCGACTCATCCGACGGAAGCTCGCACGCCGTGATCGTTCCCGAGATGCAAGGCAAGACGTGCCTAGGCTGCATCCACAACGGCGACTGGCTGCTCATGCTCGACGACTCCACCGCCGAATGCTTCCTCCTCCGCCTCACCGAAGACGACGACCCTGCAGCCAACAAGATCCCGCTGCCGCCGCTGCACGAGCCGTCGGATGAGATAGCGAGGTGCGCGACGCTCGGTACATCACCGGCGCACCCAGACTGCGCCGTGGTGATCGCCGTTGTACACGAGGTAGAAGACGGTGTGGAGAGGTTCCTGCTTCACTGTCGGCCCGGTGACTCGCAGTGGGCCAGGCTTGAGTCCCCGAAGATCACTCTCCCATACCTTATGATCGGCTATAGAGGGAAGATCTACTCTTTCGGTTATACCGAGCATTACACGCTCGCCACCGACAACCTTGCCTCCGACACGCTCACCGTGATAGCCGACGACGACCGCCACGGCACGGTCCGAGCGCGACTCGTCGGCACTCTCGTTGGCGCTAAAGAGGTGCACGACAGGCCGCCCATGTACTATATCGTGGAGTCGTGTGGGAATCTCTTCAACGTAGTCACACAATATTTTGGGGACTTTGTCAACGACGGCACACTCACCAGCGTCGCCGTGTACCGCCTAGATCTCGAGTCCCTCACCTGGACGAGGGTAGACAGCATCGGCGGCGACCGCGCCTTCCTCATCTCTGGGCGCTACGGCTTCTCTGTGCCCGTTCGTCCAGGGGCAGGGGGGTTGATTCCACAGGGCAACTGTGTGTACTTTGTGTTGTCGGGCTGCGACTGTGAGAGGTTATACAAGTTTTGCTTGGACGACAACACCACCAGCTTCCATCAGATCCTTCCGCAACCTACCGAGCCTGGGTGCAGAGCATTCTGGACTGTTCCGCCGTTGCCCTTGCCCACGGTGGTGGAAGAAACGGGACTGTTGTTGACCAACCGCCTCGTGCTAGAAGAGAGTTGTGAACCCATCTTCAAGTTGAAGGAGGAGCAGGCAAACTCTTGGAATACACGCCCGTGGCATGAGTTGCCACTAGAACTGCTGGAGCTGGTCGTTTAAAGGCTTTCTTTGGTGGATCGTCTCCGATTCCCGGCAGTGTGTAAGTCATGGAGCCTTGTGACTAACCCGGTTGAGCAAGCCATTGTGTGGCCTTGGCTCCTGCACTCCTCCGGCCGAGATGGGGCGTGCAAGCTGTTCGACCCTCTGCGTGGCCAGGAGTACAGCATGCATGTTGAAACATTTGACACGGCCGAAAACGAACACGACGAGCATATTTTCCGATTCTCGAAAGACGGATGGGTAGCCATGTCGGACAGCTCAGACATTGACGACATGTACATCATAAATCCCTTCACCGGGGACATCGTGGAAATGGCCATACTCGATTGGGAATACAACTTCATGGGCTTGTCGTGGTCCTCGATGGACCCAGAATCTCCGGACTGCATTTTCTTTGCCGTGAATAGCAGACAGGATGGCAAAGCGGTCGGCGCCCTTACATGGCGGCATGGCGAGGCCAAGTGGTTTGAACGACATCTCGAGTACTATGAAGGGGATCCATTCCCAGTGGCATACAACAACCCTGTCTTGTTCCACGACAAGTTCTATTGCCTCGGGAGAAAGGGCAACCTTGGCACATTTGACCCGGCAAGCGACACATGGACGATCTTGGAGAAGCCTAACCCGATTCATGTGGAGATGGACCTCGAAGGTGACCACCACGAGGGGAGAGAGTTTTGCTACCTGGTTGAGCTGCGAGGGGAGCTGGTCTCCGTGTTCATGCGTAACGCAGACCAGCCACCGCGGGTGTTCAAGCTCAACGAGGAGGAGATGGCCTGGACGAAGGTGCAAGACATCGGCGGCGCGGCCTTGTTTGTTGATTTCAGAGTGTCATACTCTGTGGTGTCACCAGAAGCTGGGCATGGCAATAGGATCTACTTCCCAAGTTATTCCGAGGATGGCAAACAAGTCGCGTTCTACGATATGGAGACCAAGGCATACCACCCATCCTTCTATGGTTTGAAGTCACCGTTGCAATGTGTGTGGGTTGTGCCTAATCTACGGCCACACACCGTATCAAAATAAGTCTTGGCTAGGACACTACCTGAAGGTGTACCAAGTGATTACATATAAATGACAGATTAGTGAATAATTCATTATGTCAGAGAAAAAGAAGCGAGAAAGCGGATGCATGAATGACACACGCACGGTTCATATACATTATTGCTCAGATTCATAAGCCTACTGTAATTTCGGGTTCATCACTCCATTAATTGATTGATGGATCAAGCAGTAAGAGCATCTACAGCTGCATTGGGCAAATACGATGATGCCATTTATACTTGTTCAATCTATATAGTTGATGCGTATATATTAGTATCAAAATCATGCGTCAAAATCATGCAAGAACATCCTCTCATAAGGATCGGCTCGTCTCCTGCTCCTGCTCCTGCCGTGTCGACGTCGTCCAAAGTCTTAAGTCGCACGCGCATCCCGCACGCGTATGAATGGCTATTTCTTGTATACATAGAGATAGCGGCATGGACGGAGAGAACAAGGAAGGGTGCATCAGAAGCGCGGCCCATGGCCAAAGGGAAAGTCGTGCCACGGATCGGTGAGGTGGCGCAAGCCAGGCCCTCCCTAGCTAGTTGATGAGCATCCCTATGCACACGCTCATTTCACAAGAAAAGGAATTAAATGACATGGGTTTTGGCTGACTGATGAGCATCCTTAGAAAGTAGTGTTCATTTATAGGGTCGCCGTATGCATGGCGGCAAGCGTGTTGAGTTTTGCTTTGCTTTGGAGTACTACTTGCATGCAGAACTTGAACAGTTTGGTGACCACCGTATGCATCCCCAGGAATGTGTTCATTTATAGGATCGCAGTATGCATTTCATCCCCATTGTTTTATCCCCGCGGCGAAAACAACTCTGTTGCGCCCTTGTATGATTAGATAAAAAATCACTTAAAGACAGATGCCCGAATAGCAGCGCTGACGCAAGTTACCCCGCTTGTCTCTCAAACAAAAGGATCTTGCATATACGCAAGTTGTTTTCGCTGTCAATGCGTGTTCTTTTTTATTTTCGTATATGAACGAGCAAATGAAACAAAGGGAAAATCATATGAACCTGTAAGTTAAACAAACAGAAAAACATGGTCAATCCAATCCCATCTATATTAAGACAAACAAGAAAGACGTCTCCAGCATACATCACCCTTGATGAAGTATTTCTCATTTCATTGCAAAGTCTATGGTCGTTGGGGACAACAACTAAACACAAGGAGCAAATTCGCGTTGATTTCAACAGTATTTCATGGATTCAATATCACCGGCCTCCAACAGTTCAGACACACAAAAGGAGACGGTTTATTTGGTACACAGCACCCACGTGGCGGCCAAATCAACATTCTTAGGCTCAAGCAAATCAAGAATGAAGCCGTTCAGAACACATTCATTCATTCACAGCCAATACAAGGCATTGTATTCATCAGAATAGCATGTGATGGACAAAAACTACAAGGCACATCAGAAAAAATTTATGAGCTAAAAACTACAAGCCACTATGATATCGGTCACCATTAAACTGCATTTCTCACAAAACCTAAGACTAAACTTGGTAGCAAGAGGAACCCAGCGCGACGCCAAATATACACTGAGATGGAGAACACAGCGCTTCTTTCCGGCCACCTGAGTCTTCGTCACAATTGGCATGGATATCAACACTAGTTCACCGGTTCAATACCACCGGCCTCCGACACTTGAACCAGCCAACAGGCACTTTTATGATGCATCATCGGCTATAACAATCAGCGCTTTCAAAGACCAAGCAGCGCTAGAACCTCCATCGGTCAGTCTTCTCGCTCCGTCCGCCCTAAAGGAGATCAAACTTCCAGCAGATAAATGACCTTCCTACCCCTGCTCGACACGCACACGCCGCCGGGGAGGTACGCGAAACCCTGAACACAACAAGAGTTTCAAACTTTCAATCTTGTTACAAACAGCCGGAGCCCAGAGGCGAGTCTGCAATTCATTCAGAGCGGTGGCTGGCCACGTACCTGATGCATGATCTTGGGCAACCTGGAGAGCAATCAGCATCGCCTCCGACATGTCGAGGCCGACCTGATTAGCGAAGCTGAACACAGGAGCAGCCTAAAATTGTTGCAAGCCAAATATTTTTTTGTTAGGCCCACACAATGCCAGAGTGAATATATGTGACGTGGCAAAATGATCAAGAACACAACCGACCTTCAGGGAACAGCAAATGATTGAATCCGAGTCCTGCCACAGCGCTTTCAGGGAAGCGTCCGCACTCTGAGAGTCCGTGCAAAGGAGTTCCGCTCCAGTGTGAAACCTGGAAGTTGTCCACACAACCAAATTACTTCTCTATTGCGATACCATGCAATAGCACAGGCAGTGCTACTAAGACGAAATGACAACCATCTTCCGAATGGAAAAAAACTGTAGCTCTCTGCACCGTTTCACCTTGCAAGCATGGGAGCATCAGGAGATCCTGGAGGATTCTTCATTTCACTCTGTCCACCAGGACCAGAAGGGGCTACTGCCATGGCCACTCTCTGCACCGTGCCACCACAGTCCTCACATACTCCCTCGCCACTGCCGCAACACTCTCTCGAAGGTGTTTCTCATATGAGAACTGGAAAGCACTGGTAAGTACTCATCTTCTATTGCCGGATGCATCACTAGGAGCACACCAGGTCTAACCTTAACCTCAAGAGTAGATGCAAGGTCTGGTGTACGTGTTGCTGATGGTGCATCCTGCAGTTTTAAGTGCATGACCTATTGTTTAGTGTTAAACAGTGGGCAAGATAAATGCTGCCAGTGCAAACTATACTAACCGTCTTGGCATCAAGTGGTATCACGTGGAAGCCCGACAGTAGCAGTGGAGCATCATCAGCGAACGATTCATCAAGCTGCGCACATGCACCGGCAGCATTTTATTCAACACCGCTGCATAACTGACATAGACGATACATATTTATAAGGCCGATGTAACAAATAAAATTAAAATGATGCAAACTAGCTGATGCTGGCTCAAAGGATACCAGCAGAAGATGCATATCTCTTGATAGAACAACTTCATCATGACAGACTGTGTCCCTCAAGTCTAATAACCATCAATAACTGGCAATTTAAAAGGGTAGTTTGATGGACAAGACATGATAATAACTACTCCCTCCGTCCCATAATATGAGATCTTATTACATCCAATATATGGGACGGAGGGAGTAGTTACAAGCATGTGGAATCAAAATCATCAGCCAAGACAGGTGCATACACTGAGAGGAAACTGAAGGGCAAAAGCACACAAAATAGGCCTTGCAACTCAAAAATTCATGATCATTCAAATCACTAAGCCTGAACATGTCTACTTTTTCAACCTAGCTCATCGACTCGATGGCCAGAACCACCACCAGAGCACAAGCACCAGAACATCGGTTCAATGACCGGAGCAAAGCACATTGTGTCCACAGCTCGAACGCAGGGGGGAAGGAGAGACCAGGGACATAATTCATGAGAACATACTCCTAACATAGCTGA
>NW_025228547.1:32218-39271 GCF_018294505.1 Triticum aestivum | reverse complement strand
AACCCACTCATCCAACCTCCTATTGAGTGCGAATGTAGAACAATTTAATACGGATCAATAAACGCGAATAAGTCGATGAACTAAAACAAGCTGTACAGGCACCATTCTACAAGCCCTCCAAAGAATAGGCGACTTTAATCTCTAGAAAAATGGTTTCATGGATCTGCCTATTTTTTCGTATTTGGACGGTTTGTAAAAAGGACACATTGAAAAAAAAACTCGCATTTGTATTTCATCATTTGAAGTTTAGATTGCTTCAAAAATCATATGCAATTAGAGGACAATCACTGATATTTAGATATGTGTAACAAATTTTAAAAAAAATCATCAGCATGAAAAGAAAGACAGTGCAACTGAAAATCCCATCTACGGGTAGTGTATGCCCTACAAAATGACAAGTGCAAACATATACGGTGTAGTTGTTCCTTTAAAACACGACTATGTTGTTCTCCTGATTGCCAGCATTACATGTAAGGCTAACAAGAAAACAGTGATCATTATCTTTCTCCCATCAATACCAGGATTTCTAAAAGCCAATTCTTTATAAAGCAACAACTCCCATCTTTCTCCATCTCCTTAACATACATACACAGTACACCCATACAATGGATAAGCAAAGAAAAGGCACAAAAGAAGATTTTATTTGGCTTCCCGATTCAACCAAATATAAAAATGACCCGTTACAAAATGCATTCATGCACGCTATTCGAAACTCAGGAATTATCTCATTCGCGTACAAAAAATTGGCTCAATGGCCTTGGGCACACAAAGAATGAGAGGGAGCAGAGGAGGAAAATGTGGCTTACATATGCCAGACGTCGGACTGACCGCTGGATAAGGAGAGATCCCATACATTGATAAATCTAGTCGGGGTTGTAGATATGGCGGTAGAAACCATTGGAGATGGGCATCTTCACATCTGTAGGGATGCTGAAGTTGTGCTCTGCAATTAGACTAGTTGCAGTAAATAAGCAGTGGTACTAACAAGGAAAGCGATGATGAACTTGACAGCAACAACAAAAAAGTTGAACAACTCAAACAAAATTTGTCCCGATTCTACCGAAGGAGGCAAAACAAATTCAAATAAACATGGTGAGCAGCGTGAGAGAGAACATGTTGTTCAAGTTTAACCCACTCATCCAACATCCTATTGACTGCGAATTCAGGACATTTAGATATGGATCAATAAATACGAATAAGACAATGAACCACAACGCTGGATAACACTTAAGTTAGCTCACGCATGTATAGGCGCCATTCTGCAACCCCTCCAAACAATAGGTGACTTTAATCTCCAAAAAAAGTTTGATGGCTCTGCCTACTTTCTTTGTACTTGGACGATTTCTAACAAAGAAACGTTGATTATTATGTTTCCTCCATCAATACCAAGATTTCTAAAAGTCACTTTTTTTCATAAAGCTATTACTCCCATCTTTCCCCCATCTACTTTTCATATTTACACAGTACAGCCACATACAGTGCATCAGGCCAACAGAAAACACAAAAAGGTATGATTTTATTTGGTTCCCCAATACAACAAAAATAAAGACAGTTAAGGCATCATCCAGAAGCCTTGAATTGTCAACATGAAACTTAAACATGTCATCCTAGTGTCCATTAACTAATCTCTTCAAAATATGATAAAGTACATGTAGCAATAACATGGTATTGTTCAATTAACTGAGCAGACACAGTGAGAGATTATTGCATGGCTAAACAAAATAGAAAGTAGAGTTTATTAGCAACATCAACTATCACAAAGCATGTATGGCTATATGACTGCCCCACAAGATGGATATGCCTCAATCAACAAATACTGGTATTTAAATAAGTATAAACATTTTAAAAAATCATCAGCGTGAAAAGGAAGACAATGCAACTAGACATCCCATCCACAGGTAGTGTTTGCCATACAAAATGACAAGTGTAAACCTATATTGTGTAGTAGTTTATTTAAGACAAAGATTATGTTGTTTTCCTGATTTCCAGCATTACATGAAGGCTAGCATATAGATACACTGCATATCAGAAAACCTAATTCCAGAATGGTATCTAGTGTGTGAGAGCTCAATGCAAAGGGAGAAAAACACAATTTTTTTGGTTGCTGGAGACCAGAAAAACTGACCTTGCGGTTGGATGCAAGTGTCATGGGCATTGACCTAGCCCTAGGAATCAAACAATCAAGAGAAAGGCATCACACACAGCACGAGACTCATGTATATCACGATAGCCAAAAACCAGAGAACTTTGCCATGGCACGATGGCCAGCATGAGATTCACCACGGTTCAGTGGCATTGCACACAAGCACGCGCATGAGAGAGCAGAGCGGAGAGGGGCTTACCTATGCCGGAGTGGAAGAAGAAGCGCAGGGGGTTGGTGGAGGCGATGCAAAACACAACATAGGAACCCCCTCTTCCTCTCCCGGTGCTCGTTGTGCTTGTCATCCTTGTAAGCCAGCCTGTGGACGGCGTATCTCTTGTGCACCTATGTGAGGAAACAACATCAGTGAAGAAGATAAACTGGAAACAAACCAAAATGCATGTTTAACAATGCAAACAAATAGGCACACAAATAGGTATGGCTCGATGGCCGGCACACAACATGTAATTCTTCAACAAAAACACATATTTAACAGTGCAATGCAGCAAATGGTTATCTAATAGACCAACACACACATGTATAACATGAAGGTAACGCCTCAAACAGTTGTTAGCATGTATAACATGAGTTGACTTCAGCCTGAGCTTCGACGCATCAAGGCAGCCAAGCCTTGCTGCATATCAGCATGTAAACAAATAAGGAAACCTCGCACAAGCATGAACAGAGAACATTTAAAAAGCCTAACACACACACACACACACACACACACACACACACACACAAACACACACATACACACACTTAAACACTCCTAGAGTAATTATGCATGAAAAAAATCATGATGATCAACATCACAAATAGCGGCGACTCAATGGACGGCACACACATAAGTATCAAAGAAAAAACACATGATTTAATAATGCAAAGGAGCAAACATTTCTTCAGTAGACCAACACAGATAACAGTGCAACACATAAATCTTATATAACCAACACATGTTTAACACGATGGTGCATCAGCCTGAGGAGCCTCCCATTGATGCAGCCTGCACCTTCATGCTCAAATTGTTTGAACCAAGAAATGAAATGCTTTAATGATTGATGCTACATAGCACATAAATCATACATGTTTTAACACAAAGGTGTAGCAGTCTGTATGATAGCATGGTTTAAATCAAACACACGGACGGTGGTTTGGGCCGACAAAGAGGGGAAATGGTGCCCACCTGTACAGCAAGCAGAACACATGTGGAGGAAGCGTTGGAGGAGGTAGGATTGGTCTTTGGTGGCAGCGGCCACTTCGAGCATCTTCCATCACGGTGGCAGTGCTTGCTGTCCTTGTGAACCAGCCATGCACAACTATAAAAGAGAATAACAATATATTTTCTTGTTAGAGAAGAAGTGGACCACAATAGAACACTAAGTCATGATCTGTAACACAAACATACCATAGATTCAGTCTATAGGATCCAACCATTAGTTGAAACGACCATGGTGTAGTCGGCTACCAAACGGAATAGTTAATCATATGCTAGCAAGTACTCCCTCTGTCCGGAATTAATTGTGGCAGAAATGGATGTATCTAGACGTATTTTAGTTCTAGATACATCTACGTTTATCCATTTCCACGACAAGTAATTCAGGGCGGAAGGAGTATTAAATAATAATGCCCTATAACTACTGCAAGTACTAAAAAAAGAGCATGCAGTACATGATACTCTAAACAGGAAACCAACAAATCAATTGGCAATCATCGTGTCCAATCAATTAAGCCTACAATTACAGTTATGAGCATGCCTGAAGCTATATAGCACATGACAGTATGTAGAACAGAAACAGTAAACCCTAGAAATTGGGGATTTTTGGAAATTAAGGTTGAACAGACAATTGGGTGCAATTGGAGCATCCAGAGAGCATATAGAATGAGCCATTTGACCCTATACAACGCCCAATTGAGCCAATCGACCGGAGAAGTTGCTAAACACTAATTGGACATGGTCATGGCAGGATATGCCTCAATCAACAAATACTGATAATTAAATAAGTATAAACAATTTAAAAAATCATCAGCAAGAAAATGCAAGTAGACATCCCATCCACGGGTAGTGTTTGCCATACAAAATAACAAGTGCAAACCTATACTGCGTAGTAGTTCATTTAAGACAAGATTATGTTGTTTTCCTGATTGCCAGTATTACATGAAGGCTAGCATATAGATACACTGCATATCAGAAACCCTAATTCCAGAATGGCATCTTGTGTGTGAGAGCTGAATGCAAAGGGGGGAAAACACAAAAAAAAATTTGTTGCTGGAGACCAGAAAAACCGACCTTGCGGTTGGATGCAAGTGTCATGGGCATTGACTTAGATCTAGGAATCAAACAATCAAGAGAAAGGAATCACACACAGGCACACAACATGAGACTCATGTATATCACGAGATCCAAAAACCAGAGGGAACATGCCATGGCATGATGGCCAGCACACAAGCACGCGCTTGAGAGAGCAGAGCGGAGAGGGGCTTACCCACGCCGGAGTGGAAGAAGAAGCGCATGGGTTGGTGGAGGCAATGCAAAACACAGCGTAGGAAGCCCCCCTCCTCCTCTCCCGGTGCGCGTTATATTTGCCACCCTTGTAAACCAGCCCATGGACGGCGAACTCTTGTGCACCCGCGTGAGGAAACAACATCAGTGAAGAAGATCAACTGGAAACAAACCAAAATGCTTGTTTAACAATGCAAACAAATAGGCACACAAATAGGTATGGTTCGATGGCCGGCAAACAAATGCAGTTCTTCAAGAAAAACACATATTTAAACTAAAACCAAGACAAGAATTGTGAAATGGAGGGAGTATTAAATAATGCCCGAGAACTACTGTGAGTACTAGAACAAGAGCATAGAATCCATGCTAAACAGAAAACCAACGAACCCTTTAGTAATCATAGTGTCCAATCAATTATGCCTACCATAGCACATGACAGAATGTAGAATAGCAATGGTAATCCCATGAAATTGGGGATTTTTAGAAGTTACAGTTGTAAACAGCACCCAAATGAACCAAATCGATCACGAAAGTTGCTAACCCTAATTAGACAAGGTCATAGCACGAAGACCACAAACTCAGAGCAATTGGAGGTCATGAATAGACCAGCCATGCTAATTGTTATACACGAAACTAATGTAAAACAAATATAACCACAACCTTGCTGCTATTTAAAGTACTACTGTGACCATTCGTCATCACCGTTAACTAAGAATTTGTGTAAGACTATCTGCACACAGAGAAGAGAGATTGGCGCAGGACGTTTCAGCTCATCATCTGCAAGCATGCTTTATCCCAATCCTGGACCAGTGAAACTGAAACACAATTGAGTTAATCTTTTATTGTACAACCTAGCAGGCTGCAAGCAGGCTCTTCATCTCTGAACAATCTTCCAGAAAGTTCATGCTCTTCATCTCTGAACGAGCATGCAGTAGAGAAAGGAGAAATTGAAATTGAACAATCTCTGGACAAACATGCAGTAGAGAAAATGAAAATGTTCAGGTTCAGTGTTAACAGATTCAGAAACATGGTTGGACTCACAAAACAGAGCAATATACACCTGAATTGTGATTGATGATCACATGAGCAAAAACTAACGAAGCTCGGAGCACTGCTGATATAGGAACAGGCAAGCACTAAAGGTGTCCCTGCCTTAAGCGAACGTCGCTGACCAGATCTGGGCGTTGTTGGGCTTGGAGACCCTGGCAAGCACGCAGAGCGGAGACCATCACATTCTTGGGCGCAAAGGTCGATGGTGAACGTCCTCACAACTGTTATTATGTGCACCATCAGCTTGGTTACTCCACTCTGAAGAAAAAAGTTTGAGAGATGTTGGTGCTCACAAACAGTAATCCCTAGAAATTGGGGATTCATGGAAATAGCAGTTGTAACAGCGCCCAAATGAGGCAATTGACCTCGAAATTAAGTTGCTAACCCTAATTAGAGATGGTCATGGCACGAAGAGACTGACAAACTGAGAGCAATTGGAGGTCAGAAGACTCAGAACAGAGAAGGAGAGGGAGAGGGGACCTTGAAGAAGCTCCATCTCCATGGTCTCGTCAAGATGGGAGTTGCCCCAACCGAGGCGCACCCAGCCCTGTCCTGTCCTCGCGCGGAGGAGCGGCGTCGTTGGCCGTGAAGAAGCACACTTGGCTTCCTCCTCCCCGGGTGGAAGACGGCGGAGGAAGAAGTGCCGCTCCCGGCGCGCGAAGTGTGAAGAAGGCGGGGTCTTCGGCGGCGGAGGCGTTCACCTGGCCCTGGAACACCTCCGACCCGGCCGCCGTCAGCCGCGCCAGCGTAGATCCGAGGGCCCTCGGACCTGGGCGTCAGCCGCGAGGACGAGCCAAGCCATCAGCCATGGGGTGGCGCGCCACTGATCTAGGAGCGGCGAGGCCTCACCTGCTCGACCCGGATGCGGGAGCGCCGAGGGAGAGAAGGTGAGGGGAAGGGGGAGAGGGTGGAGGCCGGCGGCGGCGCATCGCCGGGAGAGGGAGAGGGAGAGGAAGAGGCAGGGGTTGGGTGCGAGCGAGAGGAGAGGAAGAGACAACAAAATGAGGGGTTGGGTGCGCTGTGCTTGTCTCTCTTTCTTTTCTTTTTTTTATCACTTCATTTTCTTTGTGATTTGTGAACCCTGGAAACTTCCGGAGCTTTTGAAATTTTCGGGATGGCACCGGCAGGAGCGAACATACAATTTCGGATGAAATTTCATGATGCCGCGGGTGGGAGCGGCAAATAATTTTGAATGAAAGGACGTCGTGGTCATTGTGGTTCACGGTGTTGCAATTGACGAGGCAGGCAAAAAGATGGATGAGGGTCTATCTAGTATAGGGGCCGTCGATCCCCACGGCGGCGGCTTTGAAACGAAACGGAGTAGGCGCCGTGGCACACTCGAAATTGAACGAGGAGAGAG
>NW_025228547.1:21255-31263 GCF_018294505.1 Triticum aestivum | reverse complement strand
CTAGGTTTGATGATCGAGTAGAAGCAACGAAATGGCTGGCATGGCGTGCGCACAACCTAGCTACATTGAACATTGAAACGTATGGCTCTACATTGCACATGCATGCATGCACACGTCTCCTACCGATGGACGCGCAGCGCAGCATGGTTGGACAATATAACTGGTCTGACCAGGCTAACTAATTATGCTACTGAGTAGCATGCAACCGGACAAGGACCGGAGACACAAGGAGCATTATTTACGTCCAACGCTGTGCTGTGCGTGCGCGTTTCTGCGTGCCCGAGTGTTACAGTCTTACAGGCCAGCCGCGACCTGCACCTGCTCGGCGTCGATCGTCGTCCCACACCATCTACCGATGCCGACGCGACCGGCAGCAGAGGATAGGTCCCTGCGGCGGGTGAGAGAGAGAGAGAGAGGGAGAGGGAGAGAAAGAGAGACGAGGAGGGCGTGGTCTCTTGTGCTCCGTGGTATTGCAATTGACAAGGGACAAAAAAGATGGACGAGGCTCTAGTTTGGGGCGAGGAACTGAGTCGACGATCCCGTGGCGTGGCGACGGCGGCACTGAAGCGGCGAGGAAGCAGGCGAGGTCGATGGAGGAGGCCTTGGAGCTCGGCGACGAGACATGGCTTCTATCGTCGTGCACGCACTCATGCTGGGGTTTGGATGGGCGCGAGCGGACTCCGTCTGACGTGGGAGCCTCCGGCGATTGAGGTCCTGCGCGTACGTCGCTCGCGTGGACGCGTCATGAGGAAGGAAGGAAGGAAGGAAGGAAGGAACAATGTAGAGCGGAGGAGGAATGAACGTGGGTCACTTTGATGATGGCTCCTCACGAGCATGCACCCATGTACTCATGCATTCGAGTGAATAACATAAAGCTATCACTTTTCATGTTAGAGTTTTAAAAGACTACTAAAAAATTGTTTGTCGGTGATACCTACCGATTTTGTGCTTTGTTGTTTTAAAAAATCCAAATGGCCGTGTGCTTCAATTTTATGACAGTTGTGGCCCACCTGTTGGGACACCCTTTGGAGGGTTATAAATACCCACATGAATGAATAAGAAACAACTATTCACGATTAGGGTTCCCTGTGTTTACTTAATCTTTCACAGTACCTACAACTTGTGTCAAAAGACTTGTGTGTTCGTGTCTCCTGGAACCACGACAACATGGTTTCACGCACATGCAAATGCAAATCAAACATGCCAAAACCAACCCGTTGACCTTCCCCGTGTGTCATGCTGGTGCCATCTACGCCTCAATGAAACGCGATATGTGCATGAATGATTTCATTTAAAATAAAAAATGTTGAACCCCCATTTGTGTACGTAGCATGCGGAAAGGCATCAACATGCAGCTGGTGTTGACGTTCCAGCCCATCGAACCGGCCTTGCATCCGTGGTGAAGACGGGGAATGCAGCAGCTCCATCAACTTGTGAATCCAAATTAAAAATCTGGGTCTGATTCTCATAGGCGCTCGCCGCTCTATTCGTAAGTCATACTACTACATGGTTTGGTCCGCTTTTGGGGTTTTCACTCTCAAACTCAAAAGGGATTTTGATTTTAAAATGGGGTTCGAGGTTTGATGATCGAGTACAATTAATCAGCAAAAGAAATGGCATGTCGATGGGTCGATGCGTGCGCATGCACTACCTAGCTAGAGGCCTAGACGTACTTACATCACATGCAATGCATGCACACGTACGTCTCCTAGCTAGCTAGATCTCGATGCGCAGCACTGGTGCATAACGTATGCACTTGTACATATATACTCATGCCATTATTTCTCTACTTTCGATTGCTGAGTTATCTTATGCTTACAGAATCGGAAGAGACGCTCACCACGGTCATGCTCACACACGTGGCCCGGCGGCCGGCGTTGAGATGATTTGTTTTTTGTCTGTTCATCTTCCCTTTGGCAGAAATATTGTGAGACGTGGATTTGCAATGTTGCATGTAGGCCCGCTGGATAGGCGGCAGCGCGGGCGGAGGAACTTGCTCTCGGTTTGTCCGTGTGGTAATCAAGCGACGACGGTGAGGGCGGCGGCACTAGGCCGGCGGGTGGCGTGGGAGTCTCTCTCTCTCTCTCTCCGGCTTCATGTTATCCTTTAGCTAGGTAGGTTTTTTTTCTTGGTTGCACGGACATTTCATGTTGTTGGGTTTGAATTTACAATCCACTTGGTTTGGGTGTCTTAAAGATCCGAGGTCACGTAGCGGAGAGCAAGGGAGTGCTCACAGCTTAACGGCAGACATGGTTGACACTTTGTCCACATCGGTTGAGTACAACTCCGCCGCCGCCATCACACTTGTTCACGAAGCCGTTCCGGATCAAGTTGCCTCCGTCTCGCATATGCATGCAAAGGCTGTCTAGCCCCTCCACCGCCGTCGCCGTCCATTGGGAGGGAAAGGGAAAAGGAGAAAGATATCTGTAAGTCGTTCATGGTTTGGTGCGCTTGTCGGGTTTTCACACTCGAATTCACCACGGGGTCGATTTCTCATCCATTTTCATTTATGAGAATTTTAAATGGGTGTACTACAAGCAATGAAATGAGTGAAGTCTGAAATAAATCCTGAGATTGTAGAGGCTGACGTAAATGGACCCTCACCTCTGAATCCCTGAATTTGATACCCCGTATTTACGAATCCCAGTCAATCCCGACCCTCCATGACTAAAAAATTCTTTGGTGTAATAGTAAAGGCACGATCCAAGCTAGGATTAGTTTCTACGGCGACTTACTACGTAGGCCCACCTGTCAAATGCATCTCTTCACAAGTTCACTGCCCAACCATGTGCAGCGGCCGGCGGCGCTGACGAACTGCCCAACAGCGTGCTACACCTGGACAAGCCCGACCCGGTGGAGACCGTGGTCAGCGACATGACCATCGATGCCTGTGGGATTCTTCTCACCAAGCTTTACAGCGTGCTGCAGGCGGACTCGTACGTCAGACGAGATGAGCGTGCGGGACGGGCTCGGCGACGCCATTCCGGACGAGCTGGAGGCAACGGTGCCGACGCCATCAAGCCTTGCAGCGCCAAGCCGACGTCCCGTAGGCTATACTCACGTCCGTCTGTGCAGACGCATGCACGTACGCACGTCCATGGGTGTTAGACTATGTATAGCTTCTGTACTTATGTACGTATATTGTACGTATTGTAACACATCCATTATATATAATGAGATAAGCCACCCCTAGAGGGTCGCGCTGGTTCCCCCAAAACTTATTGTCTTACATGGTATCACGCTAGGTTACGATCGCTTCCGCTTCCAAACCCTAATACCCGCACCGCCGCCGCAGCCGCCGCCGCCTTCACCGCCGCCATGTCGAGCGCCGCCACCACCGGTTCCACTGCTGCGGGGTTCCTCCCGGCCTCTCTTGCGGCTCTGCTCAACCTCCCGCTCGATGCCGTCGCCGTTCCGGCTCCGATCGGGACCAGGAGCATCGGCTCCGTCTACTCCACGCCGCCGGCGCCCTCGCTTGGGCGCGACCTCGTGGTCCACACCGCGGCGCCGCCGTCCGCTGCGGACTCCGCGGGCGTCGTCCCGCCGCTCCTGCCGCAAGCGGATCACACCGCCCCGCTGGCGGGGTTGGCGGCGTCCGCCCCGGCCGCGGGCCTTGCGGCGTCCGACCCGGCCGCGAGCTTTGCGGCGTCCGCCCTGGCTGCGGTCCCGCCTCCTCCCGCATCGGCTTCGGTGCCTCCGGCTGCCTCCATGGTGTTTGCACCCCAGGCAGCCCCCTCGATGGGATCGTCTTCGCCGCCGCCGTTTCACTTCGGTCATCTCATCACCATCAAGCTCTCCGCCGACAACTACATCTTCTGGCGTGCGCAGGTTCTCCCGCTCTTGGGGAGTCATTACCTGCTAGGCTACGTCGACGGATCGCTTCCCTGCCCACCCGCACTGGTAGACAGCGTGCACGGTCCGGTCTACAATCCGGCCCATCGCGTCTGGACGGGGCAGGACCAGGCGAACCTCTCCTCCATCCAGGGGTCGCTCTCGCCGGCAGTTGCCGGACTTGTTGTCTTCGCGAAGACGTCTCATGAGGCCTGGACCATCCTTGAGCGAACCTTTGCAGCGCAGTCCCAGGCTCGTGTCTCTGCACTCCGTCGTCAGCTTGGAGAGTGTCAGAAGCTTGACTCCACTGCCACTGAGTTCTACAACAAGGTCAAGGGCCTCGCCGACACATTGGCCTCCATTGGAGAGCCCCTCACCGACTTCGAGTTCAACTCGTTTATTGTCAATGGTCTTGATGAGGAGTATGATGCCTTAGTCGAGATCATCAACGAGCGGGGCAACTCGACACCCATGCTGGCACACGAGGTTTTCTCTCGGCTCCTTCTCACTGAGCAACGGGTCGAGACACGCCGCTCCAGGGGCACTGGCTCCCTATCGGCCAACGCCGCCACCAAGGGTGGCCGCTCTTCTTCATCACCCCGGTCTCCCTTGGGGCTGCCACCGTCGCCCGCCTCGGCCCCCCCCCACCTACTGCGACCTTACCGGGGGCTGGCGGTCCACGTGTGTGCCAGCTTTGTGGCCGCGATGGGCACTGGGCCTCCAAGTGTCATAAGCGCTTCCAGCGAAGCTTCCTTGGTCTTGGCAATGACGGCAAAGATACACGCAACAATGCCCGTCAGGTCGCCATGGCTGATCGTCCCGCGCCGCAGAAGCAACAGGGACACACTCAGTCCTACTCCATCGATCCACACTGGTACATGGACTCTGGGGCGACAGAGCATCTGACCAGCGAGATGGGGAAGCTTCACACTCGTGAACCCTATCATGGCTCCGACAAGATCCACACCGCCAATGGAGCAGGTATGCACATCTCTCATATTGGTCAAGCATCTCTTCTCACTAGACATGCCAATAGGAGTCTTCAGCTTTGCAATGTTCTTCGAGTTCCATCTGTGACCCGTAATCTTCTTTCAGTTCCTAAACTCACACGTGATAATAATGTGCTTTGTGAATTTCACCCTTTTGATCTTTTTATTAAGGATCGGGGCACGAGGGACATTCTTCTTAGTGGGCGGTTGTGCCAGGGCCTCTACCGTCTGGAGCATCCTGGCGTCGCCCGTGTTTCCAGTGGAGTTCGGGTCTCTCCGTCACAGTGGCATGCTCGTCTTGGTCACCCGGCCACACCTATTGTCCGTCATATTTTGCGTCGTCATGAGCTTCCTAGTTTGTCTAGTAATAAAGATGTAGCAGTGTGTGATGCTTGTCAGCAAGGGAAGAGTCATCAACTTCCTTTTTCAGAGTCCAGTCGTGAGGTGAAACATCCTTTAGAACTTGTGTTTTCAGATGTATGGGGTCCTGCTCAGACTTCTGTTAGTGGTCATAATTACTATATCAGTTTCGTTGATGCTTATAGTCGCTTTACCTGGCTTTACCTTATTAAACGCAAATCTGATGTGTTTGATATTTTTGTTCAGTTTCAAAAACATGTTGAATGTCTTCTCAAGCACAAAATTGTTCATGTCCAGTCGGACTGGGGGGGGGGGGCGAGTATCGCAACCTCAACTCCTTTCAGTCGCTTGGGATAGCTCATCGTTTAGCATGTCCACATACACATCAGCAGAATGGTTCAGTCGAACGTAAGCATCGTCATATTGTTGAAGCTGGTCTTACTCTTTTGGCCCATGCATCTGTTCCGTTTCGGTTTTGGAGTGATGCTTTCACCACTGCATGCTTTCTCATCAACCGTACTCCCACTCGTGTTTTAAACATGAAGACTCCCATTGAGGTTCTCCTTAATGAACAACCTGATTATACCTTTTTCAAGGTATTTGGGTGTGCTTGCTGGCCGCATCTTCGTGTTGGGGAACGTTGCAGAAAATTAAATTTTTTCCTACGGTTTCACCAAGATCCATCTATGAGTTCATCTAAGCAACGAGTCTAGGGAGAGAGTTTGCATCTACATACCACTTGTAGATCGCGTGCGGAAGCTTGCAAGGTGATGATATAGTCGTACTCGACGTGATCCAAATCACCGATGACCAGCGCCGAACGGACGGCACCTCCGCGTTCAACACACGTACGGAACAGCCACGTCTCCTCTTCTTGATCCAGCAAGGGAGGGAGGAGAGGTTGAGGGAGATGGCACCAGCAGCAGCACGACGGCGTGGTGTTGATGGAGCTGCAGTACTCCGGCAGAGCTTCGCTAAGCACTATGGAGGTGGAGGAGGTGTTGGGGAGGGAGAAGGAGGCAACCAAAGGCCAGGGCGTTCAGGTATGAAGTCCCTCCTCTCCCCCACTATATATAGGGGTGCCAAGGGGGGGTGGCCGGCCCTAGGAGATCCAATCTCCTAGGGGGTGCGGCGGCCAAGGGGGGTTTTCCCTCCCCCCAAGGCACCTAGGAGGTGCCTTACCCTCCTAGGACTCTTGCCCCCTTGAACCCTAGGCGCATGGGCCTATGTGGGGCTGGTGCCCTTGGCCCATTAGGCCAAGGCGCACCCCCTTACAGCCCATGTGGCCCCCCGGGGCAGGTGGACCCACCCGGTGAACCCCCGGGACCCTTCCGGTGGTCCCGGTACAATACCGATAACCCCGAAACTTGTCCCGATGCCCGAAACAGGACTTCCCATATATAAATCTTTACCTCCGGACCATTCCGGAACTCCTCGTGACGTCCGGGATCTCATCCGGGACTCCGAACAACATTCGGGTTACTGCATATACATATCCCTACAACCCTAGCGTAACCGAACCTTAAGTGTGTAGACCCTACGGGTTCGGGAGACATGCAGACATGACCGAGACTCTCTTAGTCAATAACCATCAGCGGGATCTGGATACCCATGATGGCTCCCACATGCTCCTCGATGTTGTCATCGGATGAACCACTATGTCGAGGATTCGATCAAACCCTGTATGCAATTCCCTTTGTCAATCGGTACGTTACTTGCCCGAGACTCGATCGTCGGTATCCCAATACCTTGTCCAGTCTCGTTACCGGCAAGTCACTTTACTCGTACCGTAATGCATGATCCCGTGTCCAACACCTTGGTCACATTGAGCTCAATATGATGATGCATTACCGAGTGGGCCCAGAGATACCTCTCCGTCATACGGAGTGACATAATCCCAGTCTCGATCCGTGTCAACCCAACAGCTACTTTCGGAGATACCTGTAATGCACCTTTATAGTCACCCAGTTACGTTGTGACGTTTGGTACACCCAAGGCACTCTTACGGTATCCGGGAGTTACACGATCTCATGGTCGAAGGAAGAGATACTTGACACTTGCAAAGCTCTAGCAAAACGAACTACACGATCTTTTATGCTATGCTTAGGATTGGGTCTTGTCCATCACATCATTCTCCTAATGATGTGATCCCGTTATCAACGACATCCAATGTCCATAGTCAGGAAACCATGACCATCTGTTGATCACAACGAGCTGGTCAACTAGAGGCTTACCAGGGACATAGTGTAGTCTAAGTATTCACACGTGTATTACGATTTCCGGATAATACAGTTATAGCATGAATACAAGACAATTATCATGAACATTGAAATATAATAATACTTTTATTATTGCCTCTAGGGCATATTTCCAACAGTCTCCCACTTGCACTAGAGTCACTAATCTAGTTACATTGTGATGAATCGAACACCCATAGAGTTCTGGTGTTGATCATGTTTTGCACGCGAGAGAGGTTTAGTCAGCGAATCTGCGACATTCAGATCCGTGTGCACTTTGCAAATCTCTATGTCTCCATCTTGAACATTTTCACGGATGGAGTTGAAACGACGCTTGATGTGCCTGGTCTTCTTGTGAAACCTGGGCTCCTTTGCGAGGGCAATAGCTCCAGTGTTGTCACAGAAGAGTTTGATCGGCTCCGACGCATTGGGTATGACTCCTAGGTCGGTGATGAACTCCTTCACCCAAATCGCTTCATGTGCTGCCTCCGAGGCTGCCATGTACTCCGCTTCACACGTAGATCCCGCCACGACGCTCTGCTTGCAGCTGCACCAGCTTACTGCTCCACCATTCAACATATACACGTATCCGGTTTGTGACTTAGAGTCATCCGGATCTGAGTCGAAGCTAGCGTCGACGTAACCCTTTACGACGAGCTCTTCGTCTCCTCCATAAACGAGAAACATGTCCTTTGTCCTTTTCAGGTACTTCAGGATATTCTTGACCGCTGTCCAATGTTCCTTGCCGGGATTACTTTGGTATCTTGCTACCAAACTTACGGCAAGGTTTACATCGGGTCTGGTGCACAGCATGGCATACATAATAGATCCTATGGCTGAAGCATAGGGGATGACACTCATCTCTTCTTTATCTTTTGTCGTGGTCGGTGACTGAGCTGAGCTCAGTCTCATACCTTGTAACATAGGCAAGAACCCCTTCTTGGACTGATCCATTCTGAATCTCTTCAAAATCTTATCAAGGTATGTGCTTTGTGAAAGACCTATGAGGCGTCTCGATCTATCTCTATAGATCTTGATGCCTAATATATAAGCAGCTTCTCCAAGGTCCTTCATTGAAAAACACTTATTCAAGTAGGCCTTAATGCTGTCCAGAAATTCTATATTATTTCCCATCAGGAGTATGTCATTTACATATAATATGAGAAATGCTACAGAGCTCCCACTCACTTTCTTGTAAACGCAGGCTTCTCCATAAGTCTGCATAAACCCAAACGCTTTGATCATCTCATCAAAGCGAATGTTCCAACTCCGAGATGCTTGCACCAGTCCATAAATGGATCGCTGGAGCTTGCATACTTTGTTAGCGTTCCGAGGATCGACAAAACCTTCCGGCTGCATCATATACAGTTCTTCCTTAAGATGCCCGTTAAGGAATGCTGTTTTGACGTCCATCTGCCATATCTCATAATCATAGTATGCGGCAATTGCTAACATGATTCGGACGGACTTTAGCTTCGCTACGGGAGAGAATGTCTCGTCGTAGTCAACCCCTTGAACCTGTTGATAACCTTTAGCGACAAGTCGAGCTTTATAGATGGTAATATTACCATCCGCGTCCGTCTTCTTCTTAAAGATCCATTTGTTTTCTATCGCTCGCCGATCATCGGGCAAGTCTGTCAAAGTCCATACTTTGTTTTCATGCATGGTTTCTATCTCGGATTTCATGGCTTCAAGCCATTTGTTGGAATCCGGGCCCGCCATTGCTTCTTCATAGTTCGAAGGTTCATTGTTGTCTAACAACATGATTTCCAGGACAGGGTTGCCGTACCACTCTGGTGCGGAACGTGTCCTTGTGGACCTACGAAGTTCAGCAGTAACTTGATCCGAAGTACTTTGATCATTATCATGGGTTTCCTCTTCAGTTGGTGTGGGCATCACAGGAACGGTTTCCTGTGCTGCGTCACTATCCCGCTCAAGAGGTAGTACTTCATCGAGTTCTACTTTCCTCCCACTTACTTCTTTCGAGAGAAACTCTTTTTCCAGAAAGCATCCGTTCTTGGCAACAAAGATCTTGCCTTCGGATCTTAAGTAGAAGGTATACCCTATAGTTTCCTTAGGGTATCCTATGAATACGCATTTTTCCGACTTGGGTTCGAGCTTTTCAGGTTGAAGTTTCTTGAAATAAGCTTCGCATCCCCAAACTTTTAGAAACGACAGCTTAGGTTTCTTTCCAAACCATAATTCATACGGTGTCGTCTCAACGGATTTAGACGGTGCCCTATTTAAAGTGAATGTAGCTGTCTCTAGAGCGTATCCCCAAAATGATAGCGGTAAATCGGTAAGAGACATCATAGACCGCACCATATCCAATAGAGTGCGATTACGACGTTCGGACACACCGTTTCGCTGAGGTGTTCCAGGCGGCGTGAGCTGTGAAACGATTCCACATTTCTTTAAGTGTGTACCAAATTCGTGACTTAAGTATTCTCCTCCACGATCTGATCGTAAGAATTTTATCTTTCGGTCACGTTGATTCTCCACCTCATTCTGAAATTCCTTGAACTTTTCAAAGGTCTCAGACTTGTGTTTCATTAAG
Source organism: Triticum aestivum (assembly GCF_018294505.1). Classification (NCBI taxonomy): domain Eukaryota; kingdom Viridiplantae; phylum Streptophyta; class Magnoliopsida; order Poales; family Poaceae; genus Triticum; species Triticum aestivum. The sequence goes on along the minus strand of NW_025228547.1, from coordinate 21,289 downwards.
TAGACATACCCATATCTACTCAAGTCATCTGTGA
>NW_025228547.1:0-19289 GCF_018294505.1 Triticum aestivum | reverse complement strand
GAACATCTCATATGCTCCGTGATGCTCAAAACGCTTTTGGAGCCCCGGTTCTAAGCTGTAAAGCATGCCGCACTGAACGAGGGAGTAATCATCAGCGCGAGACTGCCAAGCATTCATAATGTCTTGGTTCTCTGGGACGGGAGCGTCACCTAGCGGTCCTTGTAGGACATATTGTTTCCTGGCAGCTATGAGGATGATCCTCAGGTTCCGGACCCAGTCCGTATAGTTGCTGCCATCATCTTTCAGCTTGGTTTTCTCTAGGAACGCGTTGAAGTTCATGTTGACATTAGCGTTGGCCATTGATCTACAAGACATATTTGCAAAGGTTTTAGACTAAGTTCATGATAATAAAGTTCTAATCAAATTATGAACTCCCACTTAGATTAGACATCCCTTTAGTCATCTAAGTGTTACACGATCCGAGTCGACTAGGCCGTGTCCGATCATCACGTGAGACGGACTAGTCATCGTCGGTGAACATTCTCATGTTGATCGTATCTTCCATACGACTCGTGTTCGACCTTTCGGTCTCCGTGTTCCGAGGCCATGTCTGCACATGCTAGGCTCGTCAAGTTAACCCTAAGAATCCATCACACCCGATCATCACGTGGTGCTTAGAAACGACGAACTGTAGCAACGGTGCACATTTAGGGGAGAACACTTCTTGAAATTTTATAAGGGATCATCTTATTTACTACCGTCGTCCTAAGTAAACAAGATGCATAATACATAATAAACATCACATGCAATTATATAGTTGTGACATGATATGGCCAATATCATATAGCTCCATTGATCTTCATCTTCGGGGCTCCATGATCATCTTGTCACCGGCTTGACACCATGATCTCCATCATCATGATCTCCATCATCGTGTCTTCATGAAGTTGTCACGCCAACGACTACTTCTACTTCTATGACTAACGTTTAGCAATAAAGTAAAGTAGTTTACATGACGTTATTCAATGACACGCAGGTCATACAAAAAAAATAATGACAACTCCTATGGCTCCTGCCGGTTGTCATACTCATCGACATGCAAGTCGTGAATCCTATTACAAAGAACATGATCTCATACATCACAATTCATCATTCATCACAACTTCTGGCCATATCACATCACATGATCAATCGCTGCAAAAACAAGTTAGACGTCCTCTAATTGTTGTTGCATCTTTTACGTGGCTGCAATTGGGTTCTAGCAAGAACGTTTTCTTACCTACGAATCACCACAACGTGATTTTGTCAACTTCTATTTACCCTTCATAAGGGCCCTGTTCATCGATTCCGCTCCAACTAAGGTGGGAGAGACAGACACCCGCCAGCCACCTTATGCAACTTGTGCATGTCAGTCGGTGGAACCGGTCTCACGTAACAGTACGTGTAAGGTTGGTCCGGGCCGCTTCATCCCACAATACCATTGAGCAAGAAAAGACTAGTAGAGGCAAGTAAGATGACAAAATCCACGCCCACAACTAAGTTGTGTTCTACTCGTGCAAAGAGAACTACGCATAGACCTAGCTCATGATGCCACTGTTGGGGAACGTTGCAGAAAATTAAAATTTTTCCTACGGTTTCACCAAGATCCATCTATGAGTTCATCTAAGCAACGAGTCTAGGGAGAGAGTTTGCATCTACATACCACTTGTAGATCGCGTGCGGAAGCTTGCAAGGTGATGATGTAGTCGTACTCGACGTGATCCAAATCACCGATGACCAGCGCCGAACGGACGGCACCTCCGCGTTCAACACACGTACGGGACGGGAGACGTCTCCTCCTTCTTGATCCAGCAAGGGGAAAGGAGAGGTTGATGAAGATCCAGCAGCACGACGGCGTGGTGGTGGATGCAGGGCGTCACAGCAGCAGGGCTTCGCCGAGACTACGAGGGAGAGACGTAACGGGGAAAGGTGGAGGCGCCAGGGGCTGGTGTATGAAGTCCCTCCTCTCCCCCACTATATATAGGGGTGCCAAGGGGGGGGGCGGCCCTAGTAGATGAGATCTACTAGGGGGGGCGGCGGCCTAGGGGAGGTTTCCCTCCCCCCCAAGGCACCTAGGGGTGCCTTCCACCACTAGGACTCCTCCTAGGGGGAAACCCTAGGCGCATGGGCCTATAGGGGCTGGTGCCCTTGGCCCATGCAGGCCAAGGCGCACCCCCTACAGCCCATGTGGCCCCCCGGGACAGGTGGCCCCACCCGGTGGACCCCCGGGACCCTTCCGGTGGTCCTGGTACAATACCGATAACCCCGAAACTTGTCCCGATGCCCGAAACAGCACTTCCTATATATAATTCTTTACCTCCGGACCATTCCGGAACTCCTCGTGACGTCCGGGATCTCATCCGGGACTCCGAACAACATTCGGGTTTCTGCATATACATATCTTCATAACCCTAGCGTCACCGAACCTTAAGTGTGTAGACCCTACGGGTTCGGGAGACATGCAGACATGACCGAGACGCTCTCAGTCAATAACCATCAGCGGGATCTGGATACCCATGATGGCTCCCACATGCTCCTCGATGTTGTCATCGGATGAACCACGATGTCGAGGATTTGATCAAACCCTGTATGCAATTCCCTTTGTCAATCGGTACGTTACTTGCCCGAGACTCGATCGTCGGTATCCCAATACCTTGTTCAGTCTCGTTACCGGCAAGTCACTTTACTCGTACCGTAATGCATGATCCCGTGTCCAACACCTTGGTCACATTGAGCTCAATATGATGATGCATTACCGAGTGGGCCCAGAGATACCTCTCCGTCATACGGAGTGACATAATCCCAGTCTCGATCCGTGTCAACCCAACAGCTACTTTCGGAGATACCTGTAATGCACCTTTATAGTCACCCAGTTACGTTGTGACGTTTGGTACACCCAAGGCACTCTTACGGTATCCGGGAGTTACACGATCTCATGGTCGAAGGAAGAGATACTTGACACTTGCAAAGCTCTAGCAAAACGAACTACACGATCTTTTATGCTATGCTTAGGATTGGGTCTTGTCCATCACATCATTCTCCTAATGATGTGATCCCGTTATCAACGACATCCAATGTCCATAGTCAGGAAACCATGACCATCTGTTGATCACAACGAGCTGGTCAACTAGAGGCTTACCAGGGACATAGTGTAGTCTAAGTATTCACACGTGTATTACGATTTCCGGATAATACAGTTATAGCATGAATACAAGACAATTATCATGAACATTGAAATATAATAATACTTTTATTATTGCCTCTAGGGCATATTTCCAACACTTCGTCCATATAATAAGCGCAAGCTTGAGTTTCGTTCTAAGAAGTGTGTTTTTCTTGGCTATAGCTCTCTTCATAAAGGTTACAAATGTCCTCATGTTCCCACTAATCGTGTCTATATATCTCGGGACGTCGTGTTTGATGAGCATGTTTTTCCCTTTGCCAAACTTCCTGTGTCCACTGTCGAACCACCATCTCTGCATTCATCCTCTGTTGCTTCTGACCAATTTGATGATGTTGCATACTCTCCTTTGCTGTTACCTAACCATGGTGCAGGAACCGGACGTGGGGCTCGTTTGGAGCTGTTGGAGGATTCACCATCATCATCGCCGCCTTCTGATGGGCACGTCGATCGCCCTATGTTGCATGGCATCAATTCGCGTGCCCATGCATGGTCACCCGAAGAGCCCGTCGTGCCGAGCATCTCCACTGCTCGGTCCGCTACGCCAGCGACCGCCGAGTCTCCAGCGGCTCGGCCCTCTTCGCCAGCGGCCGCCGAGTCTTCAGCGGCTCGGCCTGTCACGCCGTCTTCGCCCGCGTCTCAGCCCGTCACGCCGTCTTCGCCTGCAACTCGGGTCTGCGATGCCGTCCTCACGTTGCCTTCATCCGCGGATCGGCCCGCGACACCGGCCGCGCCACGGCCCACTATGCCGGGCTTGCCATCGGCCCGGTCTGTGACGCCGGCGTCGCCAGCTACTTCGTCTGCTCTACCGGTTTCGCCGGTGGGCCGGCCTTCTTCGCCGACCGAGCCCGAGGCTACTGTGTCTGCCTCCTCGTCACCGGCTGACTCGTCAACGTCGCCGTCCTCCAGCCCGTTGCAGGCTGCTCCGTCGACCTCGGTGGTTCCTGTGTCCCGACCACATACACGCAGTCGCAGTGGCATTTTCAAACCTAAGGAACGTAAGGATGGTACAGTTGCTTGGTTGGCTGCTTGTTTGGCTGCTGCTGTTGCGGATCCATCTTCTGAGCCTCGCTCATATCAGGCTGCCCTGCGCATTCCACATTGGCGAGAGGCTATGGAGCAGGAGTTTCATGCTCTCCTTCGTAACAAGACATGGACTCTCGTTCCTCCACCACCACGGGTAAATGTTATTGACTCAAAATGGGTATTCAAAGTGAAGAAGCATTCGGATGGATCTATTGAGCGTTACAAAGCGTGACTTGTTGCTCACGGTTTTTGGCAGCGCCATGGTCTTGACTATGAGGACACCTTCAGTCCTGTCGTCAAGCCTACCACTATTCGGCTTCTTCTCTCCATTGCTGTTTCTCGTGGTTGGTCACTTCGTCAACTTGATGTGCAGAATGCTTTTCTACATGGATTTTTGGAGGAAGAGGTTTATATGAAACAGCCGCCTGGTTTCTCTGATCCTGATCGTCCTGACTATATCTGTCGTCTCTCCAAAGCACTATATGGTTTGAAGCAAGCTCCTCGTGCCTGGCATGCCCGCCTTGCCTCTGCCCTTCGTGCTCATGGGTTTGTGCCGTCCACTGCTGACACTTCATTATTTCTTCTACAGAAGCCAGAAGTCACTATGTATCTTTTGGTATATGTCGATGATATTATCCTTGTCAGCTCTCTCAGTATGCTGCTGATGCTCTTGTCTGCTCTCTTGGTGCTGATTTTGCGGTCAAAGATCTTGGGAAGCTTCACTACTTTCTTGGAGTTGAGGTCATTTCTCGTGCTACTGGTCTTGTCCTTACGCAGAAGAAGTACTCCTTGGAGTTGTTACAAAGAGCGGGCATGCTGAAGTGCAAACCGACCACCACACCCATGTCGTCTACCGACAAGATAACAGCTGTTGATGGTGAGCTTTTGTCTCCTGCGGATGCCACAGAGTACAGGAGCATTGTTGGTGGACTTCAGTACTTGACGATCACGAGACCAGATATCTCTTATGCTGTTAACAGGGTTTGTCAGTATCTTCAGGCTCCCAGAGATACTCATTGGGCTGCTGTTAAACGCATTCTTCGTTATGTTCAGTTCACCCTGACATTTGGTATGCATATTCGGCCGACTTCCTCTCGGGTCCTTTCGGCCTTCTCTGATGCAGATTGGGCTGGTAGCCCAGATGACAGGCGATCCACGGGGGGTTATGCAGTATTCTTTGGCCCTAATTTGATCGCCTGGAGTGCTCGAAAACAGGCTACTGTGTCACGTAGCAGTACTGAAGCTGAGTACAAGGCTGTGGCTAATGCTACTGCAGAGATTATTTGGGTGCAGTCTTTGCTTCAGGAGTTGGGTTTGTCTCAACCACAGCCTCCTATTCTTTTCTGTGATAACATCGATGCTACATACCTTTCTGCAAATCCAGTATTTCATGCCCGAACGAAACACATTGAAGTTGACTATCACTTTGTACGGAAACGTGTATCACAGAAGCAACTCCAGATCAAGTTTATCTCATCTAAGGATCAACTTGCAGACATCTTCACTAAGCCTTTACCTCTGCCACAGTTTGAGGCTTGTAGGCGCAATCTTACCCTTCTCAGTTCTTTAGAAAGTGGCTAAGATTGAGGGAGGGTGTTAGACTATGTATAGCTTCTGTACTTATGTACGTATATTGTACGTATTGTAACACATCCATTATATATAATGAGATAAGCCACCCCTAGAGGGTCGCGCTGGTTCCCCCAAAACTTATTGTCTTACAATGGGACCATCCCGCCGTTGGCCGGTGCGTTGCTCGCTGCCCGCGCCACCGTTTGCAGCCACGGAGCCGTGCTTCGGTTTCGTGCCCGACGGCACCTGCTTTATGCAGTTGCTCGTAGCTACGCGCCGCCGGCCGTTTCCACGCTTGCCTGCGCGTCGCTCATCTCAGCGGACATCAATTGGACGCCAACACCATGGCCCCGTGCTAGATGGCCAGCTCCATGTCCGAGCTCCATGTGCAGCAGCCGCCATCTCCAGTCGTCGGCCCAGACAGGGTCATCTCGGCTGTCGGCGCCAACAAGTGCGCGGCTCGGCGAACCTAGTAGAAGAGGAAAAAGGGATCGGCAGTGGAGAAGAGAGGATAGAGGAAGAAGAAGATAAGAGGGAAGAGATTAAAGTGGCTTGTGGCCCCATACCGTCAGTGAGGGTAGCGGATGAACCCGGCTGAGATTGTTTCTTTTCCCTATGAGCCAAACATGCGTAGGGTTAGAATAGACCGGGATCTAGAAGTTAGGGTATCAATTTCAGAGATTTAAAGGTGAAGGTTCGTTTACGCCAGCCTCTATAAAGTCAGGGTTTATTTCAGACTTTACTCCAACGAAATGGCCGGCAGCATGGCATGCACACGTCTTGGATGCTGCGGCACCATGCATGGACAATAACTGACCGGGTTGATTAATTGATAATTATGCTTGCATGCAGCCGGAGAAGGACCGGAGCACATCGTCGAACGCTGTCCGTGCGCGCAGCTGAGAGCACGCACGCATGCATGCATGCTCGATGGCACGTACTACAGGCCAGCTGCGGCCTGCTGGGCGTCGGCATCGACCCAAATCATGCATCTACTGATGCCGACGTACGTACGCGACCGGCAGCAGAGGATAGGTCCGTGCCTGCGACAGGTGAGGTGCCGTCCGACCGAGGCCGACGAGCGGTACGAAGGCCCCGACGCTCCGGCCGGCGTGCTAGGCTTTTCATCGCCGGCAGGCGCGCGCGGTATACTGGTCACTCACTGGATCGATCGAAAAGAGGAGACGGTGTAGTTTCTTGGACACAGCGCGCGTGCGTGCTTAAAGTCTATCGGAGGAGGAAGCACACAACGATTGCATCGGATCCACTCGTACGTAGACGCATCTCCTTCCTCCTAACACAAAGAAACCGTATCAAGCCACCGCAGCTTACCAACAAGAACTCTCTCCTGCCTCTCGTATCGTATATTAATGGATGTACTAATCGTACTTCTAGTATATAATTGATCTCCAACATATTATCTATCCATGGTTAGAAGAGAAGCGGCCGTGCAACAAAGAAAAAGCATCATGGTCATGGCTGCTGAACCCTCGGTCCCGGCCGGCTTCGGCACCAGGCCATGGCTGGTGCAGGCAACGCGAGGGAAGCGGCAGACGTTCATCGACTCATCCGACGGAAGCTCGCACGCCGTGATCGTTCCCGAGATGCAAGGCAAGACGTGCCTAGGCTGCATCCACAACGGCGACTGGCTGCTCATGCTCGACGACTCCACCGCCGAATGCTTCCTCCTCCGCCTCACCGAAGACGACGACCCTGCAGCCAACAAGATCCCGCTGCCGCCGCTGCACGAGCCGTCGGATGAGATAGCGAGGTGCGCGACGCTCGGTACATCACCGGCGCACCCAGACTGCGCCGTGGTGATCGCCGTTGTACACGAGGTAGAAGACGGTGTGGAGAGGTTCCTGCTTCACTGTCGGCCCGGTGACTCGCAGTGGGCCAGGCTTGAGTCCCCGAAGATCACTCTCCCATACCTTATGATCGGCTATAGAGGGAAGATCTACTCTTTCGGTTATACCGAGCATTACACGCTCGCCACCGACAACCTTGCCTCCGACACGCTCACCGTGATAGCCGACGACGACCGCCACGGCACGGTCCGAGCGCGACTCGTCGGCACTCTCGTTGGCGCTAAAGAGGTGCACGACAGGCCGCCCATGTACTATATCGTGGAGTCGTGTGGGAATCTCTTCAACGTAGTCACACAATATTTTGGGGACTTTGTCAACGACGGCACACTCACCAGCGTCGCCGTGTACCGCCTAGATCTCGAGTCCCTCACCTGGACGAGGGTAGACAGCATCGGCGGCGACCGCGCCTTCCTCATCTCTGGGCGCTACGGCTTCTCTGTGCCCGTTCGTCCAGGGGCAGGGGGGTTGATTCCACAGGGCAACTGTGTGTACTTTGTGTTGTCGGGCTGCGACTGTGAGAGGTTATACAAGTTTTGCTTGGACGACAACACCACCAGCTTCCATCAGATCCTTCCGCAACCTACCGAGCCTGGGTGCAGAGCATTCTGGACTGTTCCGCCGTTGCCCTTGCCCACGGTGGTGGAAGAAACGGGACTGTTGTTGACCAACCGCCTCGTGCTAGAAGAGAGTTGTGAACCCATCTTCAAGTTGAAGGAGGAGCAGGCAAACTCTTGGAATACACGCCCGTGGCATGAGTTGCCACTAGAACTGCTGGAGCTGGTCGTTTCAAGGCTTTCTTTGGTGGATCGTCTCCGATTCCCGGCAGTGTGTAAGTCATGGAGCCTTGTGACTAACCCGGTTGAGCAAGCCATTGTGTGGCCTTGGCTCCTGCACTCCTCCGGCCGAGATGGGGCGTGCAAGCTGTTCGACCCTCTGCGTGGCCAGGAGTACAGCATGCATGTTGGAACATTTGACACGGCCGAAAACGAACACGACGAGCATATTTTCCGATTCTCGAAAGACGGATGGGTAGCCATGTCGGACAGCTCAGACATTGATGACATGTACATCATAAATCCCTTCACCGGGGACATCGTGGAAATGGCCATACTCGATTGGGAATACAACTTCATGGGCTTGTCGTGGTCCTCGATGGACCCAGAATCTCCGGACTGCATTTTCTTTGCCGTGAATAGCAGACAGGATGGCAAAGCGGTCGGCGCCCTTACATGGCGGCATGGCGAGGCCAAGTGGTTTGAACGACATCTCGAGTACTATGAAGGGGATCCATTCCCAGTGGCATACAACAACCCTGTCTTGTTCCACGACAAGTTCTATTGCCTCGGGAGAAAGGGCAACCTTGGCACATTTGACCCGGCAAGCGACACATGGACGATCTTGGAGAAGCCTAACCCGATTCATGTGGAGATGGACCTCGAAGGTGACCACCACGAGGGGAGAGAGTTTTGCTACCTGGTTGAGCTGCGAGGGGAGCTGGTCTCCGTGTTCATGCGTAACGCAGACCAGCCACCGCGGGTGTTCAAGCTCAACGAGGAGGAGATGGCCTGGACGAAGGTGCAAGACATCGGCGGCGCGGCCTTGTTTGTTGATTTCAGAGTGTCATACTCTGTGGTGTCACCAGAAGCTGGGCATGGCAATAGGATCTACTTCCCAAGTTATTCCGAGGATGGCAAACAAGCCGCGTTCTACGATATGGAGACCAAGGCATACCACCCATCCTTCTATGGTTTGAAGTCACCGTTGCAATGTGTGTGGGTTGTGCCTAATCTACGGCCACACACCGTATCAAAATAAGTCTTGGCTAGGACACTACCTGAAGGTGTACCAAGTGATTACATATAAATGACAGATTAGTGAATAATTCATTATGTCAGAGAAAAAGAAGCGAGAAAGCGGATGCATGAATGACACACGCACGGTTCATATACATTATTGCTCAGATTCATAAGCCTACTGTAATTTCGGGTTCATCACTCCATTAATTGATTAATGGATCAAGCAGTAAGAGCATCTACAGCTGCATTGGGCAAATACGATGATGCCATTTATACTTGTTCAATCTATATAGTTGATGCGTATATATTAGTATCAAAATCATGCGTCAAAATCATGCAAGAACATCCTCTCATAAGGATCGGCTCGTCTCCTGCTCCTGCTCCTGCCGTGTCGACGTCGTCCAAAGTCTTAAGTCGCACGCGCATCCCGCACGCGTATGAATGGCTATTTCTTGTATACATAGAGATAGCGGCATGGACGGAGAGAACAAGGAAGGGTGCATCAGAAGCGCGGCCCATGGCCAAAGGGAAAGTCGTGCCACGGATCGGTGAGGTGGCGCAAGCCAGGCCCTCCCTAGCTAGTTGATGAGCATCCCTATGCACACGCTCATTTCACAAGAAAAGGAATTAAATGACATGGGTTTTGGCTGACTGATGAGCATCCTTAGAAAGTAGTGTTCATTTATAGGGTCGCCGTATGCATGGCGGCAAGCGTGTTAAGTTTTGCTTTGCTTTGGAGTACTACTTGCATGCAGAACTTGAACAGTTTGGTGACCACCGTATGCATCCCCAGGAATGTGTTCATTTATAGGATCGCAGTATGCATTTCATCCCCATTGTTTTATCCCCGCGGCGAAAACAACTCTGTTGCGCCCTTGTATGATTAGATAAAAAATCACTTAAAGACAGATGCCCGAATAGCAGCGCTGACGCAAGTTACCCCGCTTGTCTCTCAAACAAAAGGATCTTGCATATACGCAAGTTGTTTTCGCTGTCAATGCGTGTTCTTTTTTATTTTCGTATATGAACGAGCAAATGAAACAAAGGGAAAATCATATGAACCTGTAAGTTAAACAAACAGAAAAACATGGTCAATCCAATCCCATCTATATTAAGACAAACAAGAAAGACGTCTCCAACATACATCACCCTTGATGAAGTATTTCTCATTTCATTGCAAAGTCTATGGTCGTTGGGGACAACAACTAAACACAAGGAGCAAATTCGCGTTGATTTCAACAGTATTTCATGGATTCAATATCACCGGCCTCCAACAGTTCAGACACACAAAAGGAGACGGTTTATTTGGTACACAGCACCCACGTGGCGGCCAAATCAACATTCTTAGGCTCAAGCAAATCAAGAATGAAGCCGTTCAGAACACATTCATTCATTCACAGCCAATACAAGGCATTGTATTCAGCAGAATAGCATGTGATGGACTAAAACTACAAGGCACATCAGAAAAAATTTATGAGCTAAAAACTACAAGCCACTATGATATCGGTCATCATTAAACTGCATTTCTCACAAAACCTAAGACTAAACTTGGTAGCAAGAGGAACCCAGCGCGACGCCAAATATACACTGAGATGGAGAACACAGCGCTTCTTTCCGGCCACCTGAGTCTTCGTCACAATTGGCATGGATATCAACACTAGTTCACCGGTTCAATACCACCGGCCTCCGACACTTGAACCAGCCAACAGGCACTTTTATGATGCATCATCGGCTATAACAATCAGCGCTTTCAAAGACCAAGCAGCGCTAGAACCTCCATCGGTCAGTCTTCTCGCTCCGTCCGCCCTACAGGAGATCAAACTTCCAGCAGCTAAATGACCTTCCTACCCCTGCTCGACACGCACACGCCGCCGGGGAGGTACGCGAAACCCTGAACACAACAAGAGTTTCAAACTTTCAATCTTGTTACAACCAGCCGGAGCCCAGAGGCGAGTCTGCAATTCATTCAGAGCGGTGGCTGGCCACGTACCTGATGCATGATCTTGGGCAACCTGGAGAGCAATCAGCATCGCCTCCGACATGTCGAGGCCGACCTGATTAGCGAAGCTGAACACAGGAGCAGCCTAAAATTGTTGCAAGCCAAATATTTTTTTTGTTAGGCCCACACAATGCCAGAGTGAATATATGTGACGTGGCAAAATGATCAAGAACACAACCGACCTTCAGGGAACAGCAAATGATTGAATCCGAGTCCTGCCACAGCGCTTTCAGGGAAGCGTCCGCACTCTGAGAGTCCGTGCAAAGGAGTTCCGCTCCAGTGTGAAACCTGGAAGTTGTCCACACAACCAAATTACTTCTCTATTGCGATACCATGCAATAGCACAGGCAGTGCTACTAAGACGAAATGACAACCATCTTCCGAATGGAAAAAAACTGTAGCTCTCTGCACCGTTTCACCTTGCAAGCATGGGAGCATCAGGAGATCCTGGAGGGTTCTTCATTTCACTCTGTCCACCAGGACCAGAAGGGGCTACTGCCATGGCCACTCTCTGCACCGTGCCACCACAGTCCTCACATACTCCCTCGCCACTGCCGCAACACTCTCTCGAAGGTGTTTCTCATATGAGAACTGGAAAGCACTGGTAAGTACTCATCTTCTATTGCCGGATGCATCACTAGGAGCACACCAGGTCTAACCTTAACCTCAAGAGTAGATGCAAGGTCTGGTGTACGTGTTGCTGATGGTGCATCCTGCGGTTTTAAGTGCATGACCTATTGTTTAGTGTTAAACAGTGGGCAAGATAAATGCTGCCAGTGCAAACTATACTAACCGTCTTGGCATCAAGTGGTATCACGTGGAAGCCCGACAGTAGCAGTGGAGCATCATCAGCGAACGATTCATCAAGCTGCGCACATGCACCGGCAGCATTTTATTCAACACCGCTGCATAACTGACATAGACGATACATATTTATAAGGCCGATGTAACAAATAAAATTAAAATGATGCAAACTAGCTGATGCTGGCTCAAAGGATACCAGCAGAAGATGCATATCTCTTGATAGAACAACTTCATCATGAGAGACTGTGTCCCTCAAGTCTAATAACCATCAATAACTGGCAATTTAAAAGGGTAGTTTGATGGACAAGACATGATAATAACTACTCCCTCCGTCCCATAATATGAGATCTTATTACATCCAATATATGGGACGGAGGGAGTAGTTACAAGCATGTGGAATCAAAATCATCAGCCAAGACAGGTGCATACACTGAGAGGAAACTGAAGGGCAAAAGTACACAAAATAGGCCTTGCAACTAAAAAATTCATGATCATTCAAATCACTAAGCCTGAACATGTCTACTTTTTCAACCTAGCTCATCGACTCGATGGCCAGAACCACCACCAGAGCACAAGCACCAGAACATCGGTTCAATGACCGGAGCAAAGCACATTGTGTCCACAGCTCGAACGCAGGGGGGAAGGAGAGACCAGGGACATAATTCATGAGAACATACTCCTAACATAGCTGAAAAAATGCAGCTATTCTAGAAAGATAACATGCTTTACTCATCACCTACAAGTAAGATCTTGAGAACTAAGCATCTATCCAGCCATAGAATACCGACTCGAGATCAGCCCCAGATACAAAATTATCTCAAGAAAACTAACAAGAAATTTTCTAGCAAAGAAACAAACAAGGAATGTTCTCCTCAAGATACCATAACTACAAGTTGAACTAAATCCACTTATGTGATCACAAAAACCAAAGCATGCTTGGTTCAATTCAATATTGACATTTAGCTAGCCTGCTCTCAAAGTTTTGAACCACTCGATTAGATTTATCATGCAAGGAGTCTTGCTAGCATGAAAATCTGGGAAAGCCTATCAAGATTATGTGAGCAAACTTATACTTCATAGTTGTTCCTTTAAAACAAGATTATGTTGTGTTCCGGATTGCCAGAATTACATGTAAGGCTATCATACCGATACACTGCATATCAGAAATATAAGAAAATATTGTCACTTTACATATGTAAGCACGCTAATTAGAAATTACATCTCTTTTTTTTTCTCAATGTAAGGCTATATTTTTCTGTTGCTCATTTTAATAAATTCTCAACTTTTGGGAACTCTAAACAGTTAGCCAAAGTAGATACATCATCGTTCATGTTCCCACAGAAAAAGCAAAACGACCTTAGTTTAATAAAGAAAAGAAATATACAAAAAATCAATGCATTGCCAGAGTATTATCAAGAATGAGGCTTTACAGTAGTAGGGGAACAGTATGAAATCCACACACAGCAAAACACAAGGCCTAGGAACTGAAAGGCATGAATGAATGAATTACCCTGAACGGTATCGGGCATGACAACAATCTTGACCTCCCAAGGGAGATACAAGTAGACTGGTAGCATGCCAAGGCCGCCAGCATCATGGAGGGCGTTCATGCCCATGTAGGTGGTGTTGGCCACTGTCATCAGGATATCATGCCCCTACACATCCAACTCCTTTGCAATCTCTTCTGTTAACCAAAAAGGGGACATTTTTCGTTACCAGTCATGAAAAGAATGTAGAAGTGTCAAAGGAACATAAATACAATAGGTTGACCTTAATGTCCAGAAAAAAGTTTAATAGCTCTACCTATTTTTCTACATTTTTGCAAGCTTTATAACCAAGACACAGTGATCATTAACTCCCCTCCATCAATATCAGAATTTCAAAAGGTCAGGGTATTTCTAAAAGCTAGTACTCCCATCTTTCTCCATCTCCTTTACATACATGCACAGTACACCCATACAATGAATCAGCCATAAAAATACACAAAAGGAGAGATTTTTATCTTTTTTTCCAGAAATACAATGTCTTTCTTCATATTTGTATTTCCAGGGAAAAAATTATATATGCCTATTTTCTTTGGATTTGGAAGCTTCCTCACCAGGAAACAGTGAAAATTATCTTCCCCCATCAATACCAGGGTTTCTAAAGACCAATGTCTTATAAAAGCTACAACTCCTATATCTCTATCTCCTTTACATACATACACAGTACATCCATATAATGTATCAGCAAACAAAAAGCACAAAAGAGGATGATTTTATTTTGCTTCCCAACTCAAGCAAATATAAGAATGATCTGTTCAAAAATTCATTCATGCATAGTATTCGGACTCATAAATTATCTCATTCGTGTACAAAATTTTGGCTCGATGGCCATGGACACACATAGCATTAGAGAGAGCAGAGGAGGAACCAGTGGCTTACATATGCCGGAGGCGTCGGGGTGGGTGACAGATAAGGAGAGATCCCATACATTAATAAATCCAGCCGGGGTTGTAGATATGGCAGTAGAAACCATTAAGGATGGGCTGCTTCACATCTCTAGGGATGCTGATGTCATCCTCTGCAATTAGACTAGTCGCAGTAAACAAGCAGTGGTACTAACAAGGAAAGCAATGACAAACTTGACCGCAACAATAAAAGGGCGAAAAAATCAATCAAAATTGTCCCTATTCTACCAAGTGAGGAAAAACGAATTCAAACAAACATGGAGAGCAGCGTGAGAGAGAACATGTTGTTCAAGTTTAACCCACTCATCCAACTTCCTATTGACTGCAGTTTCTAAATAAGGTGTTTGACACTCATTCGGTGATTGCTTTGCCATTTCATAACACTGAATATAATAGAACAAAAACAAATTAAACCATGAGTCCATCATGAACCCAGATAAGCCAGGCCAAGACCAAGCATAAATCTGTTCTGATCTTTAGGATGACTGGGGATAGATAGATAGTAACCTTACAAAGGGTAGACAGATGAATCAGCCATATGAAAGTCACAAAGGAGAGATTTTTATTGTATTTCCAGAAAAAGTTCAATAGCTCCCCCTATTTTCTTCGTATATAGACGCTTTCTAACCAGGAAACAGTGATCATTATCTTTCCCCATTAATACCAGGATTTCTAAAAGCCAATGTCTTCCTAACAGCTACAACTCCTATCTTTCTCTATCTCCTTTACATACATACACAATACACCCATACGATGGATCGGCAAACAAAAAGTTCAAAGGAGATGATTTTATTTGGATTCCTAATTCAAGCAAATATAAGGAAGATCTGTTCAGAAAACCATTCATGCATGCTGTTTGGAACTCAAAAATTATCTCAAATGTACAAAAATTGGCTCGATGGCTGTGGGCACACAAAGCATGCGAGAGAACAGAGGAGGAATCAATGGCTTACCTATGCCGGAGGCGTTAGAGTGAGCACCAGATAAGGTGATATCCCATACATTGATAAATTCAGTCAGGGTTGTAGATATGGCAGTAGAAACCATTAAGGATGGGCAGCTTCACATCTGTAGGGATGCTGATGTCGCCCTCTGCAATTAGACTAGTCACAGTAAACAAGCGGTGGTACTAACAAGAAAAGCAGTGATGAACTTGACCGCACCAAAAAATAGGCGAATAGCTCAATCAAAAGTTGTCATGATCCTACCAAATGAGGCAAAAAAAATCAAACAAACGTGGAGAGCAGCATGAGAGAGAACAGATTGTTCAAATTTAACCCACTCATCCAACCTCCTATTGAGTGCGAATGTAGAACAATTTAATACGGATCAATAAACGCGAATAAGTCGATGAACTAAAACAAGCTGTACATGCACCATTCTACAAGCCCTCCAAAGAATAGGCGACTTTAATCTCTAGAAAAATGGTTTCATGGATCTGCCTATTTTTTCGTATTTGGACGGTTTGTAAAAAGGACACATTGAAAAAAAAACTCGCATTTGTATTTCATCATTTGCAGTTTAGATTGCTTCAAAAATCATATGCAATTAGAGGACAATCACTGATATTTAGATATGTGTAACAAATTTTAAAAAAAATCATCAGCATGAAAAGAAAGACAGTGCAACTGAAAATCCCATCTACGGGTAGTGTATGCCCTACAAAATGACAAGTGCAAACATATACGGTGTAGTTGTTCCTTTAAAACACGACTATGTTGTTCTCCTGATTGCCAGCATTACATATAAGGCTAACAAGAAAACAGTGATCATTATCTTTCTCCCATCAATACCAGGATTTCTAAAAGCCAATTCTTTATAAAGCAACAACTCCCATCTTTCTCCATCTCCTTAACATACATACACAGTACACCCATACAATGGATAAGCAAAGAAAAGGCACAAAAGAAGATTTTATTTGGCTTCCCGATTCAACCAAATATAAAAATGACCCGTTACAAAATGCATTCATGCACGCTATTCGAAACTCAGGAATTATCTCATTCGCGTACAAAAAATTGGCTCAATGGCCTTGGGCACAAAAAGAATGAGAGGGAGCAGAGGAGGAAAATGTGGCTTACATATGCCAGATGTCGGACTGACCGCTGGATAAGGAGAGATCCCATACATTGATAAATCTAGTCGGGGTTGTAGATATGGCGGTAGAAACCATTGGAGATGGGCATCTTCACATCTGTAGGGATGCTGATGTTGTGCTCTGCAATTAGACTAGTTGCAGTAAATAAGCAGTGGTACTAACAAGGAAAGCGATGATGAACTTGACAGCAACAACAAAAAAGTTGAACAACTCAAACAAAATTTGTACCGATTCTACCGAAGGAGGCAAAACAAATTCAAATAAACATGGTGAGCAGCGTGAGAGAGAACATGTTGTTCAAGTTTAACCCACTCATCCAACATCCTATTGACTGCGAATTCAGGACATTTAGATATGGATCAATAAATACGAATAAGACAATGAACCACAACGCTGGATAACACTTAAGTTAGCTCACGCATGTATAGGCGCCATTCTGCAACCCCTCCAAACAATAGGTGACTTTAATCTCCAAAAAAAGTTTGATGGCTCTGCCTACTTTCTTTGTACTTGGACGATTTCTAACAAAGAAACGTTGATTATTATGTTTCCTCCATCAATACCAAGATTTCTAAAAGTCACTTTTTTTCATAAAGCTATTACTCCCATCTTTCCCCCATCTACTTTTCATATTTACACAGTACAGCCACATACAATGCATCAGGCCAACAGAAAACACAAAAAGGTATGATTTTATTTGGTTCCCCAATACAACAAAAATAAAGACAGTTAAGGCATCATCCAGAAGCCTTGAATTGTCAACATGAAACTTAAACATGTCATCCTAGTGTCCATTAACTAATCTCTTCAAAATATGATCAAGTACATGTAGCAATAACATGGTATTGTTCAATTAACTGAGCAGACACAGTGAGAGATTATTGCATGGCTAAACAAAATAGAAAGTAGAGTTTATTAGCAACATCAACTATCACAAAGCATGTATGGCTATATGACTGCCCCACAAGATGGATATGCCTCAATCAACAAATACTGGTATTTAAATAAGTATAAAAAATTTAAAAAATCATCAGCGTGAAAAGGAAGACAATGCAACTAGACATCCCATCCACAGGTAGTGTTTGCCATACAAAATGACAAGTGTAAACCTATATTGTGTAGTAGTTTATTTAAGACAAAGATTATGTTGTTTTCCTGATTTCCAGCATTACATGAAGGCTAGCATATAGATACACCGCATATCAGAAAACCTAATTCCAGAATGGTATCTAGTGTGTGAGAGCTCAATGCAAAGGGAGAAAAACACAATTTTTTTGGTTGCTGGAGACCAGAAAAACTGACCTTGCGGTTGGATGCAAGTGTCATGGGCATTGACCTAGCCCTAGGAATCAAACAATCAAGAGAAAGGCATCACACACAGCACGAGACTCATGTATATCACGATAGCCAAAAACCAGAGAACTTTGCCATGGCACGATGGCCAGCATGAGATTCACCACGGTTCAGTGGCATTGCACACAAGCACGCGCATGAGAGAGCAGAGCGGAGAGGGGCTTACCTATGCCGGAGTGGAAGAAGAAGCGCAGGGGGTTGGTGGAGGCGATGCAAAACACAACATAGGAACCCCCTCTTCCTCTCCCGGTGCTCGTTGTGCTTGTCATCCTTGTAAGCCAGCCTGTGGACGGCGTATCTCTTGTGCACCTATGTGAGGAAACAACATCAGTGAAGAAGATAAACTGGAAACAAACCAAAATGCATGTTTAACAATGCAAACAAATAGGCACACAAATAGGTATGGCTCGATGGCCGGCACACAGCATGTAATTCTTCAACAAAAACACATATTTAACAGTGCAATGCAGCAAATGGTTATCTAATAGACCAACACACACATGTATAACATGAAGGTAACGCCTCAAACAGTTGTTAGCATGTATAACATGAGTTGACTTTAGCCTGAGCTTCGACGCATCAAGGCAGCCAAGCCTTGCTGCATATCAGCATGTAAACAAATAAGGAAACCTCGCACAAGCATGAACAGAGAACATTTAAAAAGCCTAACACACACACACACACACACACACACACACACAAACACACACATACACACACTTAAACACTCCTAGAGTAATTATGCATGAAAAAAATCATGATGATCAACATCACAAATAGCGGCGACTCAATGGACGGCACACACATAAGTATCAAAGAAAAAACACATGATTTAATAATGCAAAGGAGCAAACATTTCTTCAGTAGACCAACACAGATAACAGTGCAACACATAAATCTTATATAACCAACACATGTTTAACACGATGGTGCATCAGCCTGAGGAGCCTCCCATTGATGCAGCCTGCACCTTCATGCTCAAATTGTTTGAACCAAGAAATGAAATGCTTTAATGATTGATGCTACATAGCACATAAATCATACATGTTTTAACACAAAGGTGTAGCAGTCTGTATGATAGCATGGTTTAAATCAAACACACGGACGGTGGTTTGGGCCGACAAAGAGGGGAAATGGTGCCCACCTGTACAGCAAGCAGAACAC
>NW_025228546.1:47315-49625 GCF_018294505.1 Triticum aestivum | reverse complement strand
CAAATAATTTTACATTAGAGTTGAACTAGCTCTATAAGCTAGTTCAAATAATTTTACACTAGAGTTGAACTAGCTCTATAAGCTAGTTCAAATAATTTTACACTAGAGTTGAACTAGCTCTATAGCCTACTTCAAATAATCTTACACTAGAGTTGAACTAGCTCTATAAGCTAGTTCAAATAATTTTACACTAGAGTTGAACTAGCTCTATAGCCAAGTACATATATTTTTACACTAGAGTTGAACTAGCTCTATAAGCTTGTACAAATAATTTTACACTAGAGTTGAACTAGCTCTATAGCCTACTTCAAATAATCTTACACTAAATTTGAACTAGCTCTATAGCCTAGTACAAATAATTTTACACTAGAGTTGAACTAGCTCTAGAGTTGAACTAGCTATATAAGCTAGTTCAAATAATTTTACACTACAGTTGAACTAGCTCTATAAGCTAGTTCAAATAATTTTACATTAGAGTTGAACTAGCTCTATAAGCTAGTTCAAATAATTTTACACTAGAGTTGAACTAGCTCTATAAGCTAGTTCAAATAATTTTACACTAGAGTTGAACTAGCTCTATAGCCTAGTACAAATAATTTTACACTAGAGTTGAACTAGCTCTATAAGCTTGTAAAAATAATTTTACACTAGAGTTGAACTAGCTCTATAAGCTAGTTCAAATAATTTTACACTGGAGTTGAACTAGCTCTATAAACTTACACAAATAATTTTACACTAGAGTTGAACTAGCTCTATAAGCTTGTACAAATAATTTTACACTAGAGTTGAACTAGCTCTATAAGCTAGTTCAAATAATTTTACACTAGAGTTGAACTAGCTCTATAAGCAAGTTCCAATAATTTTACACTAGAGTTAAACTAGCTCTATAAGCTAGTTCAAATAACTTTACACTAGAGTTGTACTAGCTCTATGGCTTAGTACAAATAATTTTACACTAGAGTTGAACTAGCTCTATAAGCTTGTAGAAATAATTTTAGACTAGAGTTGAACTAGCTCTATAAGCTAGTTCAAATAATTTTACACTAGAGTTGAACTAGCTCTATAAGCTTGTACAAATAATTTTACACTAGAGTCGAACTAGCTCTATAAGCTTGTACAAATAATTTTATACTAGAGTTGAACTAGCTCTATAGCCTAGTTCAAATAATCTTACACTCGATTTGAACTAGCTTTATAAGCTTGTACAAACAATTTTACACTAGAGTCGAACTAGCTCTATTAGCTAGTTCAAATAATTTTACATTAGAGTTTAACTAGCTCTATAGCCAAGTACATATATTTTTACACTAGAGTTGAACTAGCTCTATAAGCTTGTACAAATAATTTTACACTAGAGTTGAACTAGCTCTATACCCTACTTCAAATAATCTTACACTAGAGTTGAACTAGCTCTATAAGCTTGTACAAACAATTTGACACTAGAGTCGAACTAGCTCTATAAGCTAGTTCAAATAATTTTACACTAGAGTTGAACTAGCTATATAAGCTAGTTCAAATAATTTTACACTAGAGTTGAACTAGCTCTATAAGCTAGTTCAAATAATTTTACACTAGAGTTGAACTAGCTCTATAAGCTAGTTCAAATAATTTTTCACTAGAGTTGAACTAGCTCTATAAGCTAGTTCAAATAATTTTACACTAGAGTTGAACTAGCTATATAGCCTAGTACAAATAATTTTACACTAGAGTTGAACTAGCTCTATAAGCTTGTACAAATAATTTTACACTAGAGTTGAACTAGTTTTATAAGCTAGTTCAAATAATTTTACACTAGAGTTGAACTAGCTCTATAAGCTAGTTCAAATAATTTTACACCGGAGTTGAACTAGCTCTATAACCTTGCACAAATAATTTTACACGAGAGTTCAACTAGCTCTATAAGATAGTTCAAATAATTTTACACTAGAGTTGAACTAGCTCTATAGCCTAGTACAAATAATTTTACACTAGAGTTGAACTAGCTCTATAAGCTTGTACAAATAATTTTACACTTGAGTCTAACTAGCTCTATTAGCTAGTTCAAATAATTTTACACTGGAGTTGAACTACCTCTATAAACTTGCACAAATAGTTATACACTAGAGTTCAACTAGCTCTATAAGCTAGTTCAAATAATTTTACACTAGAGTTGAACTAGCTATATAGAGTAGTACAAATAATTTTACACTAGAGTTGAACTAGCTCTATAAGCTTGTACAAATAATTTTACACTAGAGTTGACTAGCTCTATAGTTTAGTACAAATAATTTTACATTAGAGTTGAACTAGCTCTATAAACTAGTTCAAATA
>NW_025228546.1:46411-47305 GCF_018294505.1 Triticum aestivum | reverse complement strand
AGAGTTGAACTAGCTCTATAGCCTAGTACAAATAATTTTACACTAGAGTTGAACTAGCTCTATAAGCTTGTACAAATAATTTTACACTAGAGTTGAACTAGCTTTATAAGCTAGGTCAAATAATTTTACACTAGAGTTGAACTAGCTTTATAAGCTAGTTCAAATAATTTTACACCGGAGTTGAACTAGCTCTATAACCTTGCACAAATAATTTGACACTAGAGTTCAACTAGCTCTATAAGATAGTTCAAATAATTTTACACTAGAGTTGAACTAGCTCTATAGCCTAGTACAAATAATTTTACACTAGAGTTGAACTAGCTCTATAAGCTTGTACAAATAATTTTACACTAGAGTTGAACTAGCTCTATACCCTACTTCAAATAATCTTACACTAGAGTTGAACTAGCTCTATAAGCTTGTACAAACAATTTGACACTAGAGTCGAACTAGCTCTATAAGCTAGTTCAAATAATTTTACACTAGAGTTGAACTAGCTATATAAGCTAGTTCAAATAATTTTACACTAGAGTTGAACTAGCTCTATAAGCTAGTTCAAATAATTTTACACTAGAGTTGAACTAGCTCTATAGCCTAGTACAAATAATTTTACACTAGAGTTGAACTAGCTCTATGAGCTTGTACAAATAATTTTACACTAGAGTTGAACTAGCTCTATAGTCTAGTACAAATAATTTTACATTAGAGTTGAACTAGCTCTATAAGCTAGTTCAAATAATTTTACACTAGAGTTGAACTAGCTCTATAAGCTAGTTCAAATAATTTTACACTAGAGTTGAACTAGCTCTATAGCCTAGTACAAATAATTTTACACTAGAGTTGAACTAGCTCTATAAGCTTGTACAAATAATTTTACACTAGAGTTGAACTAGC
>NW_025228546.1:44854-45624 GCF_018294505.1 Triticum aestivum | reverse complement strand
AAATAATTTTACAGTAGAATTGAACTAGCTCTATAAGCTAGTTCAAATAATTTTACACTAGAGTTGAACTAGCTGTATAGCCTAGTACAAATAATTTTACACTAGAGTTGAACTAGCTCTATAAGCTAGTTCAAATAATTTTACACTAGAGTTGAACTAGCTCTATAAGCTAGTTGAAATAATTTTACACTAGAGTTGAACTAGCTCTATAAGCCAGTTCAAATAATTTTACACTAGAGTTGAACTAGCTCTATAGCCTGGCACAAATAATTTTACACTAGAGTTGAACTAGCTCTATAACCTTGTACAAATAATTTTACACTAGAGCTGAACTAGCTTTATAAGCTAGTTCAAATAATTTTACATTAGAGTTGAACTAGATCTATAGCCTAGTACAAATAATTTTACACTAGGGTTGAACTAGCTCTGTAAGCTAGTTCCAATAATTTTACACTAGAGTTGAACTAGCTCTATAACCTTGTACAAATAATTTTACACTAGAGTTGAACTAGCTCTATAAGCTTGTACAAACAATTTGACACTAGAGTCGAACTAGCTCTATAAGCTAGTTCAAATAATTTTACACTAGAGTTGAACTAGCTCTATAAGCTCGTTCAAATAATTTTACACTAGAGTTGAACTAGCTCTATAGCCTAGTACAAATAATTTTACACTAGAGTTGAACTAGCTCTATAAGCATGTACAAATAATTTTACACTAGAGTTGAACTAGCTCTATAGTCTAGTACAAATAATTTTACACTAGAGTTG
>NW_025228546.1:44473-44844 GCF_018294505.1 Triticum aestivum | reverse complement strand
TATAAGCTAGTTCAAATAATTTTACACTAGAGTTGAACTAGCTCTCTACGCTTGTACAAATAATTTTACACTAGAGTTGACTAGCTCTATAGTCTAGTACAAATAATTTTGCACTAGAGTTGAACTAGCTCTATAAGCTAGTTCAAATAATTTTACACTAGAGTTGAACTAGCTCTCTAAGCTTGTACAAATAATTTTACACTAGAGTTGACTAGCTCTATAGTCTAGTACAAATAATTTTACACTAGAGTTGAACTAGCTCTATAAGCTAGTTCAAATAATTTTACACTAGAGTTGAACTAGCTCTATAAACTTGTACAAATAATTTTACACTAGAGTTGAACTAGCTCTATAGCCTAGTACAAATAATT
>NW_025228546.1:43185-44236 GCF_018294505.1 Triticum aestivum | reverse complement strand
ACTTGAGTTGAACTAGCTCTATAAGCTAGTTCAAATAATTTTACACTAGAGTTGAACTAGCTCTATAGAGTAGTACAAATAATTTTACACTAGAGTTGAACTAGCTCTATAAGCTTGTACAAATAATTTTACACTAGAGTTGACTAGCTCTATAGTTTAGTACAAATAATTTTACATTAGAGTTGAACTAGCTCTATAAGCTAGTTCAAATAATTTTACACCAGAGTTGAACTAGCTCTATAAGCTAGTTCAAATAATTTTACACTAGAGTTGAACTAGCTCTATAAGCTAGTTCAAATAATTTTACACTAGAGTTGAACTAGCTCTATAGCCTAGTACAAATAATTTTACACTAGAGTTGAACTAGCTCTATAAGCTTGTACAAATAATTTTACACTAGAGTCGAACTAGCTTTATAAGCTAGTTCAAATAATTTTACACTAGAGTTGAACTAGCTCTATAAGCTATTTCAAAAAATTTTACACCGGAGTTGAACTAGCTCTATAACCTTGCACAAATAATTTTACACTAGAGTTCAACTAGCTCTATAAAATAGTTCAAATAATTTTACACTAGAGTTGAACTAGCTCTAAAGCCTAGTACAAATAATTTTACACTAGAGTTGAACTAGCTCTATAAGCTTGTACAAATAATTTTACACTAGAGTTGACTAGCTCTATAGTCTAGTACAAATAATTTTACAGTAGAATTGAACTAGCTCTATAAGCTAGTTCAAATAATTTTACACTAGAGTTGAACTAGCTCTATAGCCTAGTACAAATAATTTTACACTAGAGTTGAACTAGCTCTATAAGCTAGTTCAAATAATTTTACACTAGAGTTAAACAAGCTCTATAAGCTAGTTCAAGTACTTTTACACTTGTGTTGAACTAGCTCTATAAGCTTGCACAAATAATTTTACAGGAGAGTTGAACTAACCCTATAAGCTAGTTCAAATAATTTTACACTAGAGTTGAACTACCTGTATAGCCTAGTACAAATAATTTTACACTAGAGTTGAACTAGCTCTATAAGCTAGTTCAAATAATTT
>NW_025228546.1:38573-39124 GCF_018294505.1 Triticum aestivum | reverse complement strand
CTAGAGTTGAACTAGATCTATAGCCTAGTACAAATAATTTTACACTAGGGTTGAACTAGCTCTGTAAGCTAGTTCCAATAATTTTACACTAGAGTTGAACTAGCTCTATAACCTTGTACAAATAATTTTACACTAGAGTTGAACTAGCTCTATAAGCTTGTACAAACAATTTGACACTAGAGTCGAACTAGTTCTATAAGCTAGTTCAAATAATTTTACACTAGAGTTGAACTAGCTCTATAAGCTAGTTCAAATAATTTTACACTAGAGTTGAACTACCTCTATAAGCTAGTTCAAATAATTTTACACTAGAGTTGAACTAGCTCTATAGCCTAGTACAAATAATTTTACACTAGAGTTGAACTAGCTCTATAAGCTTGGACAAATAATTTTACACTAGAGTTGAACTAGCTCTATAGTCTAGTACAAATAATTTTACACTAGAGTTGAACTAGCTCTATAAGCTAGTTCAAATAATTTTACACTGGAGTTGAACCAGCTCTATAAACTTGCACAAATAATTATACACTAGAGTTCAACTAGCTCTATAA
>NW_025228546.1:37829-38431 GCF_018294505.1 Triticum aestivum | reverse complement strand
ATTAGAGTTGAACTAGCTCTATAAGCTAGTTGAAATAATTTTACACTAGAGTTGAACTAGCTCTATAGTCTAGTACAAATAATTTTACAGTAGAATCGAACTAGCTCTATAAGCTAGTTCAAATAATTTTACACTAGAGTTGAACTAGCTCTATAAGCTAGTTGAAATAATTTTACACTAGAGTTGAACTAGCTCTATAGTCTAGTACAAATAATTTTACAGTAGAATCGAACTAGCTCTATAAGCTAGTTCAAATAATTTTACACTAGAGTTGAACTAGCTCTATAGCCTAGTACAAATAATTTTACACTAGAGTTGAACTAGCTCTATAAGCTAGTTCAAATAATTTTACACTAGAGTTGAACTAGCTCTATAAGCTAGTTGAAATAATTTTACACTAGAGTTGAACTAGCTCTATAGCCTAGTACAAATAATTTTACACTAGAGTTGAACTAGCTCTATAACCTTGTACAAATAATTTTACACTAGAGTTGAACTAGCTCTATAAGCTTGTACAAATAATTTTACACTAGAGTTGACTAGCTCTATAGTCTAGTACAAATAATTTTACATTAGAGTTGAACTAGCTCTATAAGCTAGTT
>NW_025228546.1:35897-36792 GCF_018294505.1 Triticum aestivum | reverse complement strand
TATAAGCTAGTTCAAATAATTTTACACTAGAGTTGAACTAGCTCTATAGCCTAGTACAAATAATTTTACACTAGAGTTGAACTAGCTCTATAAGCTAGTTCAAATAATTTTACACTAGAGTTGAACTAGCTCTATAAGCTAGTTAAAATAATTTTACACTAGAGTTGAACTAGCTCTATAGCCTAGTACAAATAATTTTACACTAGAGTTGAACTAGCTCTATAAGCCAGTTCAAATAATTTTACACTAGAGTTGAACTAGCTCTATAGCCTAGCACAAATAATTTTACACTAGAGTTGAACTAGCTCTATAACCTTGTACAAATAATTTTACACTAGAGCTGACTAGCTCTATAGTCTAGTACAAATAATTTTACACTAGAGTTGAACTAGCTTTATAAGCTAGTTCAAATAATTTTACGCTAGAGTTGAACTACATCTATAGCCTAGTACAGATAATTTTACACTAGGGTTGAACTAGCTCTGTAAGCTAGTTCCAATAATTTTACACTAGAGTTGAACTAGCTCTATAACCTTGTACAAATAATTTTACACTAGAGTCGAACTAGCTCTATAAGCTTGTACAAACAATTTGACACTAGAGTTGAACTAGCTCTATAAACTTGCACAAATAATTATACACTAGAGTTCAACTAGCTCTATAAGCTAGTTCAAATAATTTTACACTAGAGTTGAACTAGCTCTATAGCCTAGTACAAATAATTTTACACTAGAGTTGAACTAGCTCTATAAGCTTGTACAAATAATTTTACACTAGAGTTGACTAGCTCTATAGTCTAGTACAAATAATTTTACATTAGAGGAACTAGCTCTATAAGCTAGTTCAAATAATTTTACACTAGAGTTGAACTAGCTCTATAAGCTAGTTCAAATAA
>NW_025228546.1:34445-35101 GCF_018294505.1 Triticum aestivum | reverse complement strand
CTATAGCCTAGCACAAATAATTTTACACTAGAGTTGAACTAGCTCTAAAACCTTGTACAAATAATTTTACACTAGAGCTGACTAGCTCTATAGTCTAGTACAAATACTTTTACACTAGAGTTGAACTAGCTTTATAAGCTAGTTCAAATAATTTTACACTAGAGTTGAACTAGATCTATAGCATAGTACAAATAATTTTACACTAGGGTTGAACTAGCTCTGTAAGCTAGTTCCAATAATTTTACACTGGAGTTGAACTAGCTCTATAAGCTAGTTCAAATAATTTTACACTAGAGTTGAACTAGCTCTGTAGCTTAGTACAAATAATTTTACACTAGAGTTGAACTAGCTCTATAAGCTAGTTCAAATAATTTTACACTAGAGTTGAACTAGCTCTATAAGATAGTTGAAATAATTTAACACTAGAGTTGAACTAGCTCTATAGCCTAGTATAAATAATTTTACACTAGAGTTGAACTAGCTCTATAAGCCAGTTCAAATAATTTTACACTAGAGTTGAACTAGCTCTATAGCCTAGCACAAATAACTTTACACTAGAGTTGAACTAGCTCTATAACCTTGTACAAATAATTTTACACTAGAGCTGACTAGCTCTATAGTCTAGTACAAATAATTTTACACTAGAGTTGAACTAG
>NW_025228546.1:32073-32465 GCF_018294505.1 Triticum aestivum | reverse complement strand
TATAAGCTAGTTCAAATAATTTTACACTAGAGTTGAACTAGCTCTATAGCCTAGTACAAATAATTTTACACTAGAGTTGAACTAGCTCTATAAGCTAGTTCAAATAATTTTACACTAGAGTTGAACTAGCTCTATAAGCTAGTTAAAATAATTTTACACTAGAGTTGAACTAGCTCTATAGCCTAGTACAAATAATTTTACACTAGAGTTGAACTAGCTCTATAAGCCAGTTCAAATAATTTTACACTAGAGTTGAACTAGCTCTATAGCCTAGCACAAATAATTTTACACTAGAGTTGAACTAGCTCTATAACCTTGTACAAATAATTTTACACTAGAGCTGACTAGCTCTATAGTCTAGTACAAATAATTTTACACTAGAGTTGAACTAG
>NW_025228546.1:29276-30751 GCF_018294505.1 Triticum aestivum | reverse complement strand
CTAGCTCTATAGCCTAGTACAAATAATTTTACACTAGAGTTGAACTAGCTCTATAAGCTTGTACAAATAATTTTACACTAGAGTTGAGCTAGCTCTATAGTCTAGTACAAATAATTTTACACTAGAGTTAAACTAGCTCTATAAGCTAGTTCAAATAATTTTACACTGGAGTTGAACTAGCTCTATAAACTTGCACAAATAATTATACACTAGAGTTCAACTAGCTCTATAAGCTAGTTCAAATAATTTTACACTAGAGTTGAACTAGCTCTATAGCCTAGTATAAATAATTTTACACTAGAGTTGAACTAGCTCTATAAGCCAGTTCAAATAATTTTACACTAGAGTTGAACTAGCTCTATAGCCTAGCACAAATAACTTTACACTAGAGTTGAACTAGCTCTATAACCTTGTACAAATAATTTTACACTAGAGCTGAACTAGCTTTATAAGCTAGTTCAAATAATTTTACACTAGAGTTGAACTAGATCTATAGCCTAGTACAAATAATTTTACACTAGGGTTGAACTAGCTCTGTAAGCTAGTTCCAATAATTTTACACTAGAGTTGAACTAGCTCTATAAGCTAGTTTAAATAATTTTACACTGGAGCTGAACTAGCTCTATAAGCTTGTACAAACAATTTGACACTAGAGTCGAACTAGCTCTATAAGCTAGTTCAAATAATTTTACACTAGAGTTGAACTAGCTCTATAAGCTAGTTCAAATAATTTTACACTAGAGTTGAACTAGCTCTATAGCCTAGTAGAAATAATTTTACACTAGAGTTGAACTAGCTCTATAAGCCTGTACAAATAATTTTACACTAGAGTTGAACTAGCTCTATAGTCTAGTACAAATAATTTTACACTAGAGTTGAACTAGCTCTATAAGCTAGTTCAAATAATTTTACACTGGAGTTGAACTAGCTCTATTAACTTGCACAAATAATTATACACTAGAGTTCAACTAGCTCTATAAGCTAGTTCAAATAATTTTACACTAGAGTTGAACTAGCTCTATAGCCTAGTACAAATAATTTTACACTAGAGTCGAACTAGCTTTATAAGCTAGTTCAAATAATTTTACACTAGAGTTGAACTAGCTCTATAAGCTAGTTCAAATAATTTTACACCGGGGTTGAACTAGCTCTATAACCTTGCACAAATAATTTTACCCTAGAGTTCAACTAGCTCTATAAAATAGTTCAAATAATTTTACACTAGAGTTGAACTAGCTCTAAAGCCTAGTACAAATAATTTTACACTAGAGTTGAACTAGCTCTATAAGCTTGTACAAATAATTTTACACTAGAGTTGACTAGCTCCATAGTCTAGTACAAATAATTTTACAGTAGAATTGAACTAGCTCTATAAGCTAGTTCAAATAATTTTACACTAGAGTTGAACTAGCTCTATAGCCTAGTACAAATAATTTTACACTAGAGTTGAACTAGCTCTATAAGCTAGTTCAAAT
>NW_025228546.1:26994-27905 GCF_018294505.1 Triticum aestivum | reverse complement strand
GCTCTATAAGCTTGTACAAATAATTTTACACTAGAGTTGACTAGCTCTCTAGTCTAGTACAAATAATTTTACACTAGCGTTGAACTAGCTCTATAAGCTTGTACAAACAATTTGACACTAGAGTCGAACTAGCTCTATAAGCTAGTTCAAATAATTTTACACTAGAGTTGAACTAGCTCGATAAGCTAGTTCAAATAATTTTACACTAGAGTTGAACTAGCTCTATAAGCTAGTTCAAATAATTTTACACTAGAGTTGAACTAGCTCTATAGCCTAGTACAAATAATTTTACACTAGAGTTGAGCTAGCTCTATAAGCTTGTACAAATAATTTTACACTAGAGTTGAACTAGCTCTATAGTCTAGTACAAATAATTTTACACTAGAGTTGAACTAGCTCTATAAGCTAGTTCAAATAATTTTACACTGGAGTTGAACTAGCTCTATAAACTTGCACAAATAATTATACACTAGAGTTGAACTAGCTCTATAAGCTAGTTCAAATAATTTTACACTAGAGTTGAACTAGCTCTATAGCCTAGTACAAATAATTTTACACTAGAGTTGAACTAGCTCTATAAGCTTGTACAAATAATTTTACACTAGAGTTGAACTAGCTTTACAAGCTAGTTCAAATAATTTTACACTAGAGTTGAACTAGCTCCGTAAGCTAGTTCAAATAATTTTACACCGGAGTTGAACTAGCTCTATACCCTTGCACAAATAATTTTACACTAGAGTTCAACTAGCTCTATAAGATAGTTCAAATAATTTTATACTAGAGTTGAACTAGCTCTATAGCCTAGTACAAATAATTTTACACTAGAGTTGAACTAGCTCTATAAGCTTGTACAAATAATTTTACACTAGAGTTGACCAGCTCTATAGTCTAGTACAAATAATTTTATACTA
>NW_025228546.1:23889-25143 GCF_018294505.1 Triticum aestivum | reverse complement strand
ATAATTTTACACTAGGGTTGAACTAGCTCTGTAAGCTAGTTCCAATAATTTTACACTAGAGTTGAACTAGCTCTATAACCTTGTACAAATAATTTTACACTAGAGTCGAACTAGCTCTATAAGCTTGTACAAACAATTTGACACTAGAGTTGAACTAGCTCTATAAACTTGCACAAATAATTATACACTAGAGTTCAACTAGCTCTATAAGCTTGTACAAATAATTTTACACTAGAGTTGACTAGCTCTATAGTCTAGTACAAATAATTTTACATTAGAGTTGAACTAGCTCTATAAGCTAGTTCAAATAATTTTACACTAGAGTTGAACTAGCTCTATAAGCTAGTTGAAATAATTTTACACTAGAGTTGAACTAGCTCTATAGTCTAGTACAAATAATTTTACAGTAGAATTGAACTAGCTCTATAAGCTAGTTCAAATAATTTTACACTAGAGTTGAACTAGCTCTATAGCCTAGTACAAATAATTTTACACTAGAGTTGAACTAGCTCTATAAGCTAGTTCAAATAATTTTACACTAGAGTTGAACTAGCTCTATAAGCTAGTTGAAATAATTTTACACTAGAGTTGAACTAGCTCTATAGCCTAGTACAAATAATTTTACACTAGAGTTGAACTAGCTCTATAAGCCAGTTCAAATAATTTGACACTAGAGTTGAACTAGCTCTATAGCCTGGCACAAATAATTTTACACTAGAGTTGAACTAGCTCTATAACCTTGTACAAATAATTTTACACTAGAGCTGAACTAGCTTTATAAGCTAGTTCAAATAATTTTACACTAGAGTTGAACTACATCTATAGCCTAGTACAAATAATTTTACACTAGGGTTGAACTAGCTCTGTAAGCTAGTTCCAATAATTTTACACTAGAGTAGAACTAGCTCTATAACCTTGTACAAATAATTTTACACTAGAGTTGAACTAGCTCTATAAGCTTCTACAAACAATTTGACACTAGAGTCGAACTAGCTCTATAAGCTAGTTCAAATAATTTTACACTAGAGTTGAACTAGCTCTATAAGCTAGTTCAAATAATTTACACTAGAGTTGAACTAGCTCTATAGCCTAGTACAAATAATTTTACACTAGAGTTGAACTAGCTCTATAAGCTTGTACAAATAATTTTACACTAGAGTTGAGCTAGCTCTATAGTCTAGTACAAATAATTTTACACTAGAGTTGAACTAGCTCTATAAGCTAGTTCAAATAATTTTAAACTGGAGTTGAACT
>NW_025228546.1:19768-23879 GCF_018294505.1 Triticum aestivum | reverse complement strand
TTTTACACTAGAGTTGCACTAGCTCTATAGCCTAGTACAAATTATTTTACAGTAGAGTTGAACTAGATCTATAAGCTAGTTCAAATAATTTTACACTAGAGTTGAACTAGCTCTATAAGCTAGTTCAAATAATTTTACACTAGAGTTGAACTAGCTCTATAGCCTAGTACAAATAGTTTTACACTAGAGTTGAACTAGCTCTATAAGCTTGTACAAATAATTTTGGACTAGAGTTGAACTAGCTCTATAAGCTAGTTCAAATAATTTTACACTGGAGTTGAACTAGCTCTATAAGCTTGTACAAATAATTTTACAGTAGAGTTGAACTAGCTTTATAAGCTAGTTCAAATAATTTTAAATTAGACTTGAACTAGCTCTATAAGCTAGTTCAAATAATTTTACACTGGAGTTGAACTAGCTCTATAAGCTTGTACAAATAATTTTAGAGTAGAGTTGAACTAGCTCTATAAGCTAGTTCAAATAATTTTACACTGGAGTTGAACTAGCTCTATAAGCTAGTTCAAATAATTTTACACTAGAGTTGAACTAGCTCTATAAGCTAGTTCAAATAATTTTACACTAGAGTTGAACTACCTCTATAACCTAGTTCAAATAATTTTACACTAGAGTTGAACTAGCTCTACAAGCTTGTACAAATAATTTTACACTAGAGTTGAACTAGCTCTATAGCCTAGTACAAATAATTTTACACTAGAGTTGAACTAGCTCTATAAGCTAGTTCAAATAATTTTACACTAGAATTGAACAAGTTCTATAAGCTAGTTCAAATACTTTTACA
This sequence comes from Triticum aestivum, assembly GCF_018294505.1. Taxonomy (NCBI): domain Eukaryota; kingdom Viridiplantae; phylum Streptophyta; class Magnoliopsida; order Poales; family Poaceae; genus Triticum; species Triticum aestivum. Next base: position 23,080 of record NW_025228546.1, on the reverse strand, counting down.
CTTGAGTTGAACTAGCTCTATAAGCTTGTACAAATAATTTTACAGTATAGTTGAACTAGGTCTATAAGCTAGGTCAAATAATTTTACACTAGAGTTGAACTAGCTCTATAAGCTAGTTCAAATAATTTTGCACTAGAGTTGAACTAGCTCTATAGCCTAGTACAAATAATTTTACACTAGAGTTGAACTAGCTCTATAAGCTTGTACAAATAATTTTACACTAGAGTTGAACTAGCTCTATAAGCTTGTACAAATAATTTTACACTAGAGTCGAACTAGCTTTATAAGCTAGTTCAAATAATTTTACACTAGAGTTGAACTAGCTCTATAAGCTAGTTCAAATAATTTTACACCGGAGTTGAACTAGCTCTATAACCATGCACAAATAATTTTACACTAGAGTTCAACTAGCTCTATAAAATAGTTCAAATAATTTTACACTAGAGTTGAACTAGCTCTAAAGCCTAGTACAAATAATTTTACACTAGAGTTGAACTAGCTCTATAAGCTTGTACAAATAATTTTACACTAGAGTTGACTAGCTCTATAGTCTAGTACAAATAATTTTACAGTAGAATTGAACTAGCTCTATAAGCTAGTTCAAATAATTTTACACTAGAGTTGAACTAGCTCTATAGCCTAGTACAAATAATTTTACACTAGAGTTGAACTAGCTCTATAAGCTAGTTCAAATAATTTTACACTAGAGTTAAACAAGCTCTATAAGCTAGTTCAAGTACTTTTACACTTGTGTTGAACTAGCTCTATAAGCTTGCACAAATAATTTTACAGGAGAGTTGAACTAACCCTATAAGCTAGTTCAAATAATTTTACACTAGAGTTGAACTACCTGTATAGCCTAGTACAAATAATTTTACACTAGAGTTGAACTAGCTCTATAAGCTAGTTCAAATAATTTTACACTAGAGTTGAACTAGCTCTATAAGCTAGTTGAAATAATTTTACACTAGAGTTGAACTACCTCTATAGCCTAGTACAAATAATTTTACACTAGAGTTGAACTAGCTCTATAAGCCAGTTCAAATAATTTTACACTAGAGTTGAACTAGCTCTATAGCCTAGCACAAATAACTTTACACTAGAGTTGAACTAGCTCTATAACCTTGTACAAATAATTTTACACTAGAGCTGACTAGCTCTATAGTCTAGTACAAATAATTTTACACTAGAGTTGAACTAGCTTTATAAGCTAGTTCAAATAATTTTACACTAGAGTTGAACTAGATCTATAGCCTAGTACAAATAATTTTACACTAGGGTTGAACTAGCTCTGTAAGCTAGTTCCAATAATTTTACACTAGAGTTGAACTAGCTCTATAACCTTGTACAAATAATTTTACACTAGAGTTGAACTAGCTTTATAAGCTAGTTCAAATAATTTTACACTAGAGTTGAACTAGATCTATAGCATAGTACAAATAATTTTACACTAGGGTTGAACTAGCTCTGTAAGCTAGTTCCAATAATTTTACACTGGAGTTGAACTAGCTCTATAAGCTAGTTCAAATAATTTTACAATAGACTTGAACTAGCTCTATAGCTTAGTACAAATAATTTTACACTAGAGTTGAACTAGCTCTATAAGCTAGTTCAAATAATTTTACACTAGAGTTGAACTAGCTCTATAAGCTAGTTGAAATAATTTTACACTAGAGTTCAACTAGCTCTATAGCCTAGTACAAATAATTTTACACTAGAGTTGAACTAGCTCTATAAGCCAGTTCAAATAATTTTACACTAGAGTTGAACTAGCTCTATAGCCTAGCACAAATAACTTTACACTAGAGTTGAACTAGCTCTATAACCTTGTACAAATAATTTTACACTAGAGCTGACTAGCTCTATAGTCTAGTACAAATAATTTTACACTAGAGTTGAAATAGCTTTATAAGCTAGTTCAAATAATTTTACACTAGAGTTGAACTAGATCTATAGCCTAGTACAAATAATTTTACACTAGGGTTGAACTAGCTCTGTAAGCTAGTTCCAATAATTTTACACTAGAGTTGAACTAGCTCTATAACCTTGTACAAATAATTTTACACTAGAGTTGAACTAGCTCTATAAGCTTGTACAAACAATTTGACACTAGAGTCGAACTAGCTCTATAAGCTAGTTCAAATAATTTTACACTAGAGTTGAACTAGCTCTATAAGCTAGTTCAAATAATTTTACACTAGAGTTGAACTAGCTCTATAAGCTAGTTCAAATAATTTTACACTAGAGTTGAACTAGCTCTATAGCCTAGTACAAATAATTTTACACTAGAGTTGAACTAGCTCTATAAGCTTGTACAAATAATTTTACACTAGAGTTGAACTAGCTCTATAGTCTAGTACAAATAATTTAACACTAGAGTTGAACTAGCTCTATAAGCTAGTTCAAATAATTTTACACTGGAGTTGAACCAGCTCTATAAACTTGCACAAATAATTATACACTAGAGTTCAACTAGCTCTATAAGCTAGTTCAAATAATTTTACACTAGAGTTGAACTAGCTCTATAGCCTAGTACAAATAATTTTACACTAGAGTTGAACTAGCTCTATAAGCTTGTACAAATAATTTTACACTAGAGTTGACTAGCTCTATAGTCTAGTACAAATAATTTTACATTAGAGTTGAACTAGCTCTATAAGCTAGTTCAAATAATTTTACACTAGAGTTGAACTAGCTCTATAAGCTTGTACAAATAATTTTACACTAGAGCTGACTAGCTCTATAGTCTAGTACAAATAATTTTACAGTAGAGTTGAACTAGCTCTATAAGCTAGTTCAAATAATTTTACACTAGAGTTGAACTAGCTCTATAGCCTAGTACAAATAATTTTACTCTAGAGTTGAACTAGCTTTATTAGCTAGTTCAAATAATTTTACACTAGAGTTGAACTAGCTCTATAAGCTAGTGCAAATAATTTTACACTAGAGTTGAACTAGCTCTATAGCCTAGTACAAATAATTTTACACTAGAGTTGAACTACCTTTATAAGCTAGTTCAAATAATTTTACACTAGAGTTGAACTAGCTCTATAAGCTAGTTCAAATAATTTTACACTAGAGTTGAACTAGCTCTATAGCCTAGTACAAATAATTTTACACTAGAGTTGAACTAGCTCTATAAGCTTGTACAAATAATTTTACACTAGAGTTGAACTAGCTCTATAGTCTAGTACAAATAATTTTACACTAGAGTTGAACTAGCTCTATAAGCTAGTTCAAATAATTTTACACTGGAGTTGAACCAGCTCTATAAACTTGCACAAATAATTATACACTAGAGTTCAACTAGCT
>NW_025228546.1:18638-19376 GCF_018294505.1 Triticum aestivum | reverse complement strand
CTAGCTCTATACCCTTGCACAAATAATTTTACACTAGAGTTCAACTAGCTCTATAAGATAGTTCAAATAATTTTATACTAGAGTTGAACTAGCTCTATAGCCTAGTACAAATAATTTTACACTAGAGTTGAACTAGCTCTATAAGCTTGTACAAATAATTTTACACTAGAGTTGACTAGCTCTATAGTCTAGTACAAATAATTTTACATTAGAGTTGAACTAGCTCTATATGCTAGTTCAAATAATTTTACACTAGAGTTGAACTAGCTCTATACGCTAGTTCAAATAATTTTACACTAGAGTTGAACTAGCTCTATAAGCTAGTTCAAATAATTTTACATTAGAGTTGAACTAGCTCTATAGCCTAGTACAAATAATTTTACACTAGAGTTGAACTAGCTCAATAAGCTTGTACAGATAATTTTACACTAGAGTTGAACTAGCTTTACAAGCTAGTTCAAATAATTTTACACTAGAGTTGAACTAGCTCCGTAAGCTAGTTCAAATAATTTTACACCGGAGTTGAACTAGCTCTATACCCTTGCACAAATAATTTTACACTAGAGTTCAACTAGCTCTATAAGATAGTTCAAATAATTTTATACTAGAGTTGAACTAGCTCTATAGCCTAGTACAAATAATTTTACACTAGAGTTGAACTAGCTCTATAAGCTTGTACAAATAATTTTACACTAGAGTTGACCAGCTCTATAGTCTAGTACAAATAATTTTATACTA
>NW_025228546.1:14388-18220 GCF_018294505.1 Triticum aestivum | reverse complement strand
CAAATAATTTTACACTAGAGTTGAACTAGCTCTATAAGCTAGTTCAAATAATTTTACACTAGAGTTGAACTAGCTCTATAAGCTAGTTGAAATAATTTTACACTAGAGTTGAACTAGCTCTATAGCCTAGTACAAATAATTTTACACTAGAGTTGAACTAGCTCTATAAGCCAGTTCAAATAATTTTACACTAGTGTTGAACTAGCTCTATAGCCTAGCACAAATAATTTTACACTAGAGTTGAACTAGCTCTATAACCTTGTACAAATAATTTTACACTACAGCTGACTAGCTCTATAGTCTAGTACAAATAATTTTACACTAGAGTTGAACTAGCTTTATAAGCTAGTTCAAATAATTTTACACTAGAGTTGAACTAGATCTATAGCCTAGTACAAATAATTTTACACTAGGGTTGAACTAGCTCTGTAAGCTAGTTCCAATAATTTTACACTAGAGTTGAACTAGCTCTATAACCTGGTACAAATAATTTTACACTAGAGTCGAACTAGCTCTATAAGCTTGTACAAACAATTTGACACTAGAGTTGAACTAGCTCTATAAACTTGCACAAATAATTATACACTAGAGTTCAACTAGCTCTATAAGCTAGTTCAAATAATTTTACACTAGAGTTGAACTAGCTCTATAGCCTAGTACAAATAATTTTACACTAGAGTTGAACTAGCTCTATAAGCTTGTACAAATAATTTTACACTAGAGTTGACTAGCTCTATAGTCTAGTACAAATAATTTTACATTAGAGGAACTAGCTCTATAAGCTAGTTCAAATAATTTTACACTAGAGTTGAACTAGCTCTATAAGCTAGTTCAAATAATTTTACACTAGAGTTGAACTAGCTCTATAAGCTAGTTCAAATAATTTTACACTAGAGTTGAACTAGCTCTATAGCCAAGTACAAATAATTTTACACTAGAGTTGAACTAGCTCAATAAGCTTGTACAAATAATTTTACACTAGAGTTGAACTAGCTTTACAAGCTAGTTCAAATAATTTTACACTAGAGTTGAACTAGCTCTATAAGCTAGTTCAAATAATTTTACACCGGAGTTGACCTAGCTCTATACCCTTGCACAAATAATTTTACACTAGAGTTCAACTAGCTCTATAAGATAGTTCAAATAATTTTATACTAGAGTTGAACTAGCTCTATAGCCTAGTACAAATAATTTTACACTAGAGTTGAACTAGCTCTATAAGCTTGTACAAATAATTTTACACTAGAGTTGACTAGCTCTATAGTCTAGTACAAATAATTTTACATTAGAGTTGAACTAGCTCTATATGCTAGTTCAAATAATTTTACACTAGAGTTGAACTAGCTCTATACGCTAGTTCAAATAATTTTACACTAGAGTTGAACTAGCTCTATAAGCTAGTTCAAATAATTTTACATTAGAGTTGAACTAGCTCTATAGCCAAGTACAAATAATTTTACACTAGAGTTGAACTAGCTCAATAAGCTTGTACAGATAATTTTACACTAGAGTTGAACTAGATTTACAAGCTAGTTCAAATAATTTTACACTAGAGTTGAACTAGCTCCGTAAGCTAGTTCAAATAATTTTACACCGGAGTTGAACTAGCTCTATACCCTTGCACAAATAATTTTACACTAGAGTTCAACTAGCTCTATAAGATAGTTCAAATAATTTTATACTAGAGTTGAACTAGCTCTATAGCCTAGTACAAATAATTTTACACTAGAGTTGAACTAGCTCTATAAGCTTGTACAAATAATTTTACACTAGAGTTGACCAGCTCTATAGTCTAGTACAAATAATTTTATACTACAGTTGAACTAGCTCTATAGCCTAGTACAAATAATTTTACACTAGAGTTGAACTAGCTCTATAAGCTTGTACAAATAATTTTACACTAGAGTTGACTTGCTCTATAGTCTAGTACAAATAATTTTACACTAGCGTTGAACTAGCTCTATAAGCTTGTACAAACAATTTGACACTAGAGTCGAACTAGCTCTATAAGCTAGTTCAAATAATTTTACACTAGAGTTGAACTAGCTCTATAAGCTAGTTCAAATAATTTTACACTAGAGTTGAACTAGCTCTATAAGCTAGTTGAAATAATTTTACACTAGAGTTGAACTAGCTCTATAGCCTAGTACAAATAATTTTACACTAGAGTTGAACTAGCTCTATAAGCCAGTTCAAATAATTTTACACTAGTGTTGAACTAGCTCTATAGCCTAGCACAAATAATTTTACACTAGAGTTGAACTAGCTCTATAACCTTGTACAAATAATTTTACACTACAGCTGACTAGCTCTATAGTCTAGTACAAATAATTTTACACTAGAGTTGAACTAGCTTTATAAGCTAGTTCAAATAATTTTACACTAGAGTTGAACTAGATCTATAGCCTAGTACAAATAATTTTACACTAGGGTTGAACTAGCTCTGTAAGCTAGTTCCAATAATTTTACACTAGAGTTGAACTAGCTCTATAACCTGGTACAAATAATTTTACACTAGAGTCGAACTAGCTCTATAAGCTTGTACAAACAATTTGACACTAGAGTTGAACTAGCTCTATAAACTTGCACAAATAATTATACACTAGAGTTCAACTAGCTCTATAAGCTAGTTCAAATAATTTTACACTAGAGTTGAACTAGCTCTATAGCCTAGTACAAATAATTTTACACTAGAGTTGAACTAGCTCTATAAGCTTGTACAAATAATTTTACACTAGAGTTGACTAGCTCTATAGTCTAGTACAAATAATTTTACATTAGAGGAACTAGCTCTATAAGCTAGTTCAAATAATTTTACACTAGAGTTGAACTAGCTCTATAAGCTAGTTCAAATAATTTTACACTAGAGTTGAACTAGCTCTATAAGCTAGTTCAAATAATTTTACACTAGAGTTGAACTAGCTCTATAGCCAAGTACAAATAATTTTACACTAGAGTTGAACTAGCTCAATAAGCTTGTACAAATAATTTTACACTAGAGTTGAACTAGCTTTACAAGCTAGTTCAAATAATTTTACACTAGAGTTGAACTAGCTCTATAAGCTAGTTCAAATAATTTTACACCGGAGTTGACCTAGCTCTATACCCTTGCACAAATAATTTTACACTAGAGTTCAACTAGCTCTATAAGATAGTTCAAATAATTTTATACTAGAGTTGAACTAGCTCTATAGCCTAGTACAAATAATTTTACACTAGAGTTGAACTAGCTCTATAAGCTTGTACAAATAATTTTACACTAGAGTTGACTAGCTCTATAGTCTAGTACAAATAATTTTACATTAGAGTTGAACTAGCTCTATATGCTAGTTCAAATAATTTTACACTAGAGTTGAACTAGCTCTATACGCTAGTTCAAATAATTTTACACTAGAGTTGAACTAGCTCTATAAGCTAGTTCAAATAATTTTACATTAGAGTTGAACTAGCTCTATAGCCAAGTACAAATAATTTTACACTAGAGTTGAACTAGCTCAATAAGCTTGTACAGATAATTTTACACTAGAGTTGAACTAGATTTACAAGCTAGTTCAAATAATTTTACACTAGAGTTGAACTAGCTCCGTAAGCTAGTTCAAATAATTTTACACCGGAGTTGAACTAGCTCTATACCCTTGCACAAATAATTTTACACTAGAGTTCAACTAGCTCTATAAGATAGTTCAAATAATTTTATACTAGAGTTGAACTAGCTCTATAGCCTAGTACAAATAATTTTACACTAGAGTTGAACTAGCTCTATAAGCTTGTACAAATAATTTTACACTAGAGTTGACCAGCTCTATAGTCTAGTACAAATAATTTTATACTA
>NW_025228546.1:11129-14020 GCF_018294505.1 Triticum aestivum | reverse complement strand
TCTATAAGCTTGTACAAATAATTTTACACTAGAGTTGAACTAGCTCTATAGTCTAGTACAAATAATTTTACATTAGAGTTGAACTAGCTCTATAAACCAGTTCAAATAATTTTACACTAGAGTTGAACTAGCTCTATAGCCTAGCACAAATAACTTTACACTAGAGTTGAACTAGCTCTATAACCTTGTACAAATAATTTTACACTAGAGCTGACTAGCTCTATAGTCTAGTACAAATAATTTTACACTAGAGTTGAACTAGCTTTATAAGCTAGTTCAAATAATTTTACACTAGAGTTGAACTAGATCTATAGCCTAGTACAAATAATTTTACACTAGGGTTGAACTAGCTCTGTAAGCTAGTTCCAATAATTTTACACTAGAGTTGAACTAGCTCTATAACCTGGTACAAATAATTTTACACTAGAGTCGAACTAGCTCTATAAGCTTGTACAAACAATTTGACACTAGAGTTGAACTAGCTCTATAAACTTGCACAAATAATTATACACTAGAGTTCAACTAGCTCTATAAGCTAGTTCAAATAATTTTACACTAGAGTTGAACTAGCTCTATAGCCTAGTACAAATAATTTTACACTAGAGTTGAACTAGCTCTATAAGCTTGTACAAATAATTTTACACTAGAGTTGACTAGCTCTATAGTCTAGTACAAATAATTTTACATTAGAGGAACTAGCTCTATAAGCTAGTTCAAATAATTTTACACTAGAGTTGAACTAGCTCTATAAGCTAGTTCAAATAATTTTACACTAGAGTTGAACTAGCTCTATAAGCTAGTTCAAATAATTTTACACTAGAGTTGAACTAGCTCTATAGCCTAGTACAAATAATTTTACACTAGAGTTGAACTAGCTCAATAAGCTTGTACAAATAATTTTACACTAGAGTTGAACTAGCTTTACAAGCTTGTTCAAATAATTTTACACTATAGTTGAACTAGCTCTATAAGCTAGTTCAAATAATTTTACACCGGAGTTGAACTAGCAATATACCCTTGCACAAATAATTTTACACTAGAGTTCAACTAGCTCTATAAGATAGTTCAAATAATTTTATACTAGAATTGAACTAGCTCTATAGCCTAGTACAAATAATTTTTCACTGGAGTTGAACTAGCTCTATAAGCTTGTACAAATAATTTTACACTAGAGTTGACTAGCTCTATAGTCTAGTACAAATAATTTTACATTAGAGTTGAACTAGCTCTATAAGCTAGTTCAAATAATTTTACACTAGAGTTGAACTAGCTCTATAAGCTAGTTCAAATAATTTTACACTAGAGTTGAACTAGCTCTATAGCCTAGTACAAATAATTTTACACTAGAGTTGAACTAGCACAATAAGCTTGTACAAATAATTTTACACTAGAGTTGAACTAGCTTTACAAGCTAGTTCAAATAATTTTACACTAGAGTTGAACTAGCTCCGTAAGCTAGTTCAAATAATTTTACACCGGAGTTGAACTAGCTCTATACCCTTGCACAAATAATTTTACACTAGAGTTCAACTAGCTCTATAAGATAGTTCAAATAATTTTATACTAGAGTTGAACTAGCTCTATAGCCTAGTACAAATAATTTTACACTAGAGTTGAACTAGCTCTATAAGCTTGTACAAATAATTTTACACTAGAGTTGACCAGCTCTATAGTCTAGTACAAATAATTTTATACTAGAGTTGAACTAGCTCTATAGCCTAGTACAAATAATTTTACACTAGAGTTGAACTAGCTCTATAAGCTTGTACAAATAATTTTACACTAGAGTTGACTAGCTCTCTAGTCTAGTACAAATAATTTTACACTAGCGTTGAACTAGCTCTATAAGCTTGTACAAACAATTTGACACTAGAGTCGAACTAGCTCTATAAGCTAGTTCAAATAATTTTACACTAGAGTTGAACTAGCTCTATAAGCTAGTTCAAATAATTTTACACTAGAGTTGAACTAGCTCTATAAGCTAGTTCAAATAATTTTACACTAGAGTTGAACTAGCTCTATACCCTTGCACAAATAATTTTACACTAGAGTTGAGCTAGCTCTATAAGCTTGTACAAATAATTTTACACTAGAGTTGAACTAGCTCTATAGTCTAGTACAAATAATTTTACACTAGAGTTGAACTAGCTCTATAAGCTAGTTCAAATAATTTTACACTGGAGTTGAACTAGGTCTATAAACTTGCACAAATAATTATACACTAGAGTTCAACTAGCTCTATAAGCTAGTTCAAATAATTTTACACTAGAGTTGAACTAGCTCTATAGCGTAGTACAAATAATTTTACACTAGAGTTGAACTAGCTCTATAAGCTTGTACAAATAATTTTACACTAGAGTTGACTAGCTCTATAGTCTAGTACAAATAATTTTACATTAGAGTTGAACTAGCTCTATAAGCTAGTTCAAATAATTTTACACTAGAGTTGAACTAGCTCTATAAGCTAGTTCAAATAATTTTACACCAGAGTTGAACTAGCTCTATAAGCTAGTTCAAATAATTTTACACTAGAGTTGAACTAGCTCTATAGCCTAGTACAAATAATTTTACACTAGAGTTGAACTAGCTCAATAAGCTTGTACAAATAATTTTACACTAGAATTGAACTAGCTTTACAAGCTAGTTCAAATAATTTTACACTAGAGTTGAACTAGCTCTATAAGCTAGTTCAAATAATTTTACACCGGAGTTGAACTAGCTCTATACCCTTGCACAAATAATTTTACACTAGAGTTCAACTAGCTCTATAAGATAGTTCAAATAATTTTATACTAGAGTTGAACTAGCTCTATAGCCTAGTACAAATAATTTTACACTAGAGTTGAACTAGCTCTATAAGCTTGTACAAATAATTTTACACTAGAGTTGAC
>NW_025228546.1:9383-9749 GCF_018294505.1 Triticum aestivum | reverse complement strand
AAATAATTTTACACTAGAGTTGAACTAGCTCAATAAGCTTGTACAAATATTTTTACACTAGAGTTGAACTAGCTTTACAAGCTAGTTCAAATAATTTTACACTAGAGTTGAACTAGCTCCATAAGCTAGTTCAAATAATTTTACACCGGAGTTGAACTAGCTCTATACCCTTGCACAAATAATTTTACACAAGAGTTCAACTAGCTCTATAAGATAGTTCAAATAATTTTATACTAGAGTTGAACTAGCTCTATAGCCTAGTACAAATAATTTTACACTAGAGTTGAACTAGCTCTATAAGCTTGTACAAATAATTTTACACTAGAGTTGACTAGCTCTATAGTCTAGTACAAATAATTTTACACT
>NW_025228546.1:6754-8005 GCF_018294505.1 Triticum aestivum | reverse complement strand
TTTTACACTAGAGCTGACTAGCTCTATAGTCTAGTACAAATAATTTTACACTAGAGTTGAACTAGCTTTATAAGCTAGTTCAAATAATTTTACACTAGAGTTGAACTAGATCTATAGCCTAGTACAAATAATTTTACACTAGGGTTGAACTAGCTCTATAAGCTAGTTCAAATAATTTTACACTGGAGTTGAACTAGCTCTATAGCCTAGTACAAATAATTTTACACTAGAGTTGAACTAGCTCAATAAGCTTGTACAAATAATTTTACACTAGAATTGAACTAGCTTTACAAGCTAGTTCAAATAATTTTACACTAGAGTTGAACTAGCTCTATAAGCTAGTTCAAATAATTTTACACCGGAGTTGAACTAGCTCTATACCCTTGCATAAATAATTTTACACTAGAGTTCAACTAGCTCTATAAGATAGTTCAAATAATTTTATACTAGAGTTGAACTAGCTCTATAGCCTAGTATAAATAATTTTACACTAGAGTTGAACTAGCTCTATAAGCTTGTACAAATAATTTTACACTAGAGTTGACTAGCTCTATAGTCTAGTACAAATAATTTTACATTAGAGTTGAACTAGCTCTATAAGCTAGTTCAAATAATTTTACACTAGAGTTGAACTAGCTCTATAAGCTAGTTCAAATAATTTTACACTAGAGTTGAACTAGCTCTACAAGCTGGTTCAAATAATTTTACACTAGAGTTGAACTAGCTCTATAGCCTAGTACAAATAATTTTACACTAGAGTTGAACTAGCTCAATAAGCTTGTACAAATATTTTTACACTAGAGTTGAACTAGCTTTACAAGCTAGTTCAAATAATTTTACACTAGAGTTGAACTAGCTCCATAAGCTAGTTCAAATAATTTTACACCGGAGTTGAACTAGCTCTATACCCTTGCACAAATAATTTTACACAAGAGTTCAACTAGCTCTATAAGATAGTTCAAATAATTTTATACTAGAGTTGAACTAGCTCTATAGCCTAGTACAAATAATTTTACACTAGAGTTGAACTAGCTCTATAAGCTTGTACAAATAATTTTACACTAGAGTTGACTAGCTCTATAGTCTAGTACAAATAATTTTACACTTGAGTTGAACTAGCTCTATAAGCTAGTTCAAATAATTTTACACTAGAGTTGAACTAGCTCTATAAGCTAGTTGAAATAATTTTACACTAGAGTTGAACTAGCTCTATAAGCCAGTTCAAATAATTTTACACTAGAGTTGAACTAG
>NW_025228546.1:5222-5915 GCF_018294505.1 Triticum aestivum | reverse complement strand
CTAGTACAAATATTTTACACTAGAGTTGAACTAGCTCTATAAGCTAGTTCAAATAATTTTACACTGGAGTTGAACTAGCTCTATAAACTTGCACAAATAATTATACACTAGAGTTCAACTAGCTCTATAAGCTAGTTCAAATAATTTTACACTAGAGTTGAACTAGCTCTATAGCCTAGTACAAATAATTTTACACTAGAGTTGAACTAGCTCTATAAGCTTGTACAAATAATTTTACACTAGAGTTGACTAGCTCTATAGTCTAGTACAAATAATTTTACATTAGACTTGAACTAGCTCTATAAGCTAGTTCAAATAATTTTACACTAGAGTTGAACTAGCTCTATAAGCTAGTTCAAATAATTGTACACTAGAGTTGAACTAGCTCTATAAGCTAGTTCAAATAATTTTACACTAGAGTTGAACTAGCTCAATAAGCTTGTACAAATAATTTTACACTAGAGTTGAACTAGCTCTATAGTCTAGTTCAAATAATTTTACACTAGAGTTGAACTAGCTCTATAAGCTAGTTCAAATAGTTTTACACCGGAGTTGAACTAGCTCTATACCCTTGCACAAATAATTTTACACTAGAGTTGAACTAGCTCTATAAGATAGTTCAAATAATTTTACACTAGAGTTGAACTAGCTCTATAGCCTAGTACAAATAATTTTACACTAGAGTTGAACTAG
>NW_025228546.1:4136-5123 GCF_018294505.1 Triticum aestivum | reverse complement strand
CTCTATAGTCTAGTACAAATAATTTTACAGTAGAGTTGAACTAGCTCTATAAGCCAGTTCGAATAATTTTACAGTAGAGTTAAACTAGCTCTATAGCCTAGTACAAATAATTTTACACTAGAGTTGAACTAGCTCTATAAGCCAGTTCAAATAATTTTACACTAGAGTTGAACTAGCTCTATAGCCTAGCACAAATAATTTTACACTAGAGTTGAATTAGCTCTATAACCTTGTACAAATAATTTTACACTATTGCTGACTAGCTCTATAGTCAAGTACAAATAATTTTACACTAGAGTTGAACTAGCTTTATAAGCTAGTTCAAATAATTTTACACTAGAGTTGAACTAGATCTATAGCATAGTACAAATAATTTTACACTAGGGTAGAACTAGCTCTGTAAGCTAGTTCCAATAATTTTACACTAGAGTTGAACTAGCTCTATAAGCTAGTTCAAATAATTTTACACTAGAGTTGAACTAGCTCTATAGCTTAGTACAAATAATTTTACACTAGAGTTGAACTAGCTCTATAAGCTTGTAGAAATAATTTTAGACTAGAGTTGAACTAGCTCTATAAGCTAGTTCAAATAATTTTACACTAGAGTTGAACTAGCTCTATAAGCTTGTACAAATAATTTTACACGAGAGTCGAACTAGCTCTATAAGCTTGTACAAATAATTTTACACTAGAGTTGAACTAGCTCTATAGCCTAGTTCAAATAATCTTACACTAGAGTTGAACTAGCTCTATAAGCTTGTACAAACAATTTTACACTAGAGTCGAACTAGCTCTATTAGCTAGTTCAAATAATTTTACATTAGAGTTTAACTAGCTCTATAGCCAAGTACATATATTTTTACACTAGAGTTGAACTAGCTCTATAAGCTTGTACAAATAATTTTACACTAGAGTTGAACTAGCTCTATAGCCTAGTTCAAATAATCTTACACTAGAGTTGAACTAGCTCTATAAGCTTGTACAAAC
>NW_025228546.1:1444-3150 GCF_018294505.1 Triticum aestivum | reverse complement strand
GAGTTGAACTAGCTCTATAAGCTTGTACAAATAATTTTACACTAGAGTTGAACTAGCTTTATAAGCTAGTTCAAATAATTTTACACTAGAGTTGAACTAGCTCTATAAGCTAGTTCAAATAATTTTACACCGGAGTTGAACTAGCTCTATAACCTTGCACAAATAAGTTTACACTAGAGTTCAACTAGCTCTATAAGATAGTTCAAATAATTTTACACTAGAGTTGAACTAGCTCTATAGCCTAGTACAAATAATTTTACACTAGAGTTGAACTAGCTCTATAAGCTTTTACAAATAATTTTACACTAGAGTTGACTAGCTCTATAGTCTAGTACAAATAATTTTACAGTAGAATTGAACTAGCTCTATAAGCTAGTTCAAATAATTTTACACTAGAGTTGAACTAGCTCTATAGCATAGTACAAATAATTTTACACTAGAGTTGAACTAGCTGTATAAGCTTGTACAAATAATTTTACACTAGAGTTGAACTAGCTCTATAAGCTAGTTCAAATAATTTTACACTAGAGTTGAACAAGCTCTATAAGCTAGTTCAAGTACTTTTACACTTGAGTTGAACTAGCTCTATAAGCTTGTACAAATAATTTTACACTAGAGTTGAACTAGCTTTATAAGCTAGTTCAAATAATTTTACACTAGAGTTGAACTAGCTCTATAAGCTAGTTCAAATAATTTTACACCGGAGTTGAACTAGCTCTATAACCTTGCACAAATAAGTTTACACTAGAGTTCAACTAGCTCTATAAGATAGTTCAAATAATTTTACACTAGAGTTGAACTAGCTCTATAGCCTAGTACAAATAATTTTACACTAGAGTTGAACTAGCTCTATAAGCTTTTACAAATAATTTTACACTAGAGTTGACTAGCTCTATAGTCTAGTACAAATAATTTTACAGTAGAATTGAACTAGCTCTATAAGCTAGTTCAAATAATTTTACACTAGAGTTGAACTAGCTCTATAGCATAGTACAAATAATTTTACACTAGAGTTGAACTAGCTGTATAAGCTTGTACAAATAATTTTACACTAGAGTTGAACTAGCTCTATAAGCTAGTTCAAATAATTTTACACTAGAGTTGAACAAGCTCTATAAGCTAGTTCAAGTACTTTTACACTTGAGTTGAACTAGCTCTATAAGCTTGTACAAATAATTTTACAGGAGAGTTGAACTAACCCTATAAGCTAGTTCAAATAATTTTACACTAGAGTTGAACTACCTGTATAGCCTAGTACAAATAATTTTACACTAGAGTTGAACTAGCTCTATAAGCTAGTTCAAATAATTGTACACTAGAGTTGAACTAGCTCTATAAGCTAGTTCAAATAATTTTACACTAGAGTTGAACTAGCTCAATAAGCTTGTACAAATAATTTTACACTAGAGTTGAACTAGCTCTATAGTCTAGTTCAAATAATTTTACACTAGAGTTGAACTAGCTCTATAAGCTAGTTCAAATAGTTTTACACCGGAGTTGAACTAGCTTTATACCCTTGCACAAATAATTTTACACTAGAGTTGAACTAGCTCTATAAGATAGTTCAAATAATTTTACACTAGAGTTGAACTAGCTCTATAGCCTAGTACAAATAATTTTACACTAGAGTTGAACTAGCTCTATAAGCTTGTACAAATAATTTTACACTAGAGTTGACTAGCTCTATAGTCTAGTACAAATAATTT
>NW_025228546.1:0-1204 GCF_018294505.1 Triticum aestivum | reverse complement strand
TCTATAAGCCAGTTCAAATAATTTTACACTAGAGTTGAACTAGCTCTATAGCCTAGCACAAATAATTTTACACTAGAGTTGAACTAGCTCTATAACCTTGTACAAATAATTTTACACTATTGCTGACTAGCTCTATAGTCAAGTACAAATAATTTTACACTAGAGTTGAACTAGCTTTATAAGCTAGTTCAAATAATTTTACACTAGAGTTGAACTAGATCTATAGCATAGTACAAATAATTTTACACTAGGGTAGAACTGGCTCTGTAAGCTAGTTCCAATAATTTTACACTAGAGTTGAACTAGCTCTATAAGCTAGTTCAAATAATTTTACACTAGAGTTGAACTAGCTCTATAGCTTAGTACAAATAATTTTACACTAGAGTTGAACTAGCTCTATAAGCTTGTAGAAATAATTTTAGACTAGAGTTGAACTAGCTCTATAAGCTAGTTCAAATAATTTTACACTAGAGTTGAACTAGCTCTATAAGCTTGTACAAATAATTTTACACGAGAGTCGAACTAGCTCTATAAGCTTGTACAAATAATTTTACACTAGAGTTGAACTAGCTCTATAAGCTTGTACAAATAATTTTACACTAGAGTCGAACTAGCTTTATAAGCTAGTTCAAATAATTTTACACTAGAGTTGAACTAGCTCTATAAGCTAGTTCAAATAATTTTACACCGGAGTTGAACTAGCTCTGTAACCTTGCACAAATAATTTTACACTAGAGTTCAACTAGCTCTATAAGATAGTTCAAATAATTTTACACTAGAGTTGAACTAGCTCTATAGCCTAGTACAAATAATTTTACACTAGAGTTGAACTAGCTCTATAAGCTTTTACAAATAATTTTACACTAGAGTTGACTAGCTCTATAGTCTAGTACAAATAATTTTACAGTAGAATTGAACTAGCTCTATAAGCTAGTTCAAATAATTTTACACTAGAGTTGAACTAGCTCTATAGCCTAGTACAAATAATTTTACACTAGAGTTGAACTAGCTGTATAAGCTTGTACAAATAATTTTACACTAGAGTTGAACTAGCTCTATAAGCTAGTTCAAATAATTTTACACTAGAGTTGAACAAGCTCTATAAGCTAGTTCAAGTACTTTTACACTTGAGTTGAACTAGCTCTATAAGCTTGTACAAATAATTTTACAGGAGAGTTGAACTAACCCTATAAGCTAGTTCAAA
>NW_025228545.1:48911-49628 GCF_018294505.1 Triticum aestivum | reverse complement strand
AGTCATTTCCCTAATTGTTTAGAGAGCTAAATGACCATGAAATTGAAAATCACTACAAAATGAACTGTGAAAATGTTGAAACTTGGCATGGTATCATCATTTCATCCGCATAGCATAGAGAGGGTCACAGCAAAAACTGGACGCACTTCGTGTACAAACTGGACAATCTCTTTCGGAGTATCAGGGTTTCGGACAAGAACTCATCTGTTACACGGGCACTTCAATGTTTTTTAAACTTATTTAAACTCCAGACTTCTTTTGTGTTCAGTATGCAGCATTCAAAGCGACGTCATCAATTTTCAACATGTTTTGACATCACCTGTTGTTTTTTAGTCATTTACCTAATTGTTTAGAGAGCTAAATGACCGTGAAATTGAAAATCACTACAAAATGAACTGTGAAAATGTTGAAACTTGGCACGGTATCATCATTTCACCCACATAGCATGTGTGAAAGAGTAGAGAGGGTCATGGCAAAAATTGGATGCACTTCATGTACAAACTGGACAATCTCTTTCGGAGTATCAGGGTTTCGGACGAGACCTCATCTGTTACACGGGCACTTCAATGTTTTTTAAACTTATTTAAACTCCGGACTTCTTTTGTGTTCAGTATGCAGCATTCAAAGCGACGTCATCAATTTCCAACATGTTCTGACATCATTTGTTGTTTTTCAGTCATTTACGTAATTGTTTAGAGAGCTAAATGACCGTGAAAT
>NW_025228545.1:47266-48802 GCF_018294505.1 Triticum aestivum | reverse complement strand
CAACATGTTCTGACATCATTTGTTGTTTTTTGGTCATTTACATAATTGTTTACAGAGCTAAATGATCGTGAAATTGAAAATCACTACAAAATGAATTCTGGAAATGTTGAAACTTGGCATGGTATCATCATTTCACCCGCATAGCATGTGCGAAAGAGTAGAGAGGGTCACGGAAAAAACTGGATGCACTTCGTGTACAAACTGGACAAACTCTTTCGGAGTATCAGGGTTTCGGACGAGAACTCATCTGTTACACGGGCACTTAAATGTTTTTTAAACTTATTTGAACTCCGGACTTCTTTTGTGTTCAGTATGCAGCATTCAAAGCGACGTCATCAATTTCCAACATGTTCTGACATCATTTGTTGTTTTTCGGTCATTTACCTAATTGTTTAGAGAGCTAAATGACCGTGAAACTGAAAATCACTACAAAATGAATTCTGAAGATGTTGAAACTTGGCATGATATCATCATTTCACCCGCATAGCATGTGCGAAAGAGTAGAGAGGGTCACGGAAAAAACTGGACGCACTTCGTGTACAAACTGGACAAACTCTTTCGGAGTATCAGGGTTTCGGACGAGAACTCATCTGTTCACGGGCACTTCAATGGTTTTTAAACTTATTTGAATTACGGACTTCTTTTGTGTTCAGTATGCAACATTCAAAGAGATGTCATCAATTTCCAACATGTTCTGACATCATTTGTTGTTTTTCGGTCATTTACCTAATTGTTTAGAGAGCTAAATGACCGTGAAATTGAAAATCACTACAAAATGAATTCTGAAAATGTTGAAACTTGGCATGGTATCATCATTTCACCCGCATAGCATGTGCGAAAGAGTAGAGAGGGTCACGGCAAAAACTGGACGCACTTCGTGTACAAACTAGACAAACTCTTTCGGAGTATCATGGTTTCTGACGAGAACTCATCTTTTACACGGGCACTTCAATATTTTTTAAACTTATTTGAACTCTGGACTTCTTTTGTGTTCAGTATGCATCACTCAAAGCGACGTCATCAATTTCCAACATGTTCGGACATCATTTGTTGTTTTTCGGTCATTTACCTAATTGTTTACAAAGCTAAATGACCGTGAAATTCAAAAACACTACAAAAAAAATTCTAGAAATGTTGAAACTTGGCAAGGTATCATCATTTCACCCGCATAGCATGTGCGAAAGAGTAGAGAGGGTCACGGAAAAAACTGGACGCACTTCGTGTACAAACTGGACAAACTCTTTCAGAGTATCAGGGTTTCGGACGAGAACTCATCTGTTATACGGGCACTTCAATGTTTTTTAAACTTATTTGAACTCCGGACTTCTTTTGTGTTCAGTATGCCGCATTCAAAGCGACGTCATCAATTTCCAACATGTTCTGACATCATTTGTTGTTTTTCGGTCATTTACCTAATTGTTTAGAGAGCTAAATGACCGTGAAACTGAAAATCACTACAAAATGAATTCTGAAGATGTTGAAACTTGGCATGATATCATCATTTCACCCGCATAGCATGTGCGAAAGAGTAGAGAG
>NW_025228545.1:46749-47256 GCF_018294505.1 Triticum aestivum | reverse complement strand
GTCATCAATTTCCAACATGTTCTGACATCATTTGTTGTTTTTCGGTCATTTACCTAATTGTTTAGAGAGCTAAATGACCGTGAAATTGAAAATCACTACAAAATGAATTCTGAAAATGTTGAAACTTGGCATGGTATCATCATTTCACCCGCATAGCATGTGCGAAAGAGTAGATAGGGTCACGGCAAAAACTGGACGCACTTCGTGTACAAACTAGACAAACTCTTTCGGAGTATCAGGGTTTCTGACGAGAACTCATCTTTTACACGGGCACTTCAATGTTTTTTAAACTTATTTGAACTCTGGACTTCTTTTGTGTTCAGTATGCATCACTCAAAGCGACGTCATCAATTTCCAACATGTTCTGACATCATTTGTTGTTTTTCGGTCATTTACCTAATTGTTTACAGAGCTAAATGACCGTGAAATTGAAAAACACTACAAAACGAATTCTAGAAATGTTGAAACTTGGCATGGTATCATCATTTCACCCACATAGCATGTGCG
>NW_025228545.1:45193-45625 GCF_018294505.1 Triticum aestivum | reverse complement strand
AAAAACACTACAAAAAAAATTCTAGAAATGTTGAAACTTGGCAAGGTATCATCATTTCACCCGCATAGCATGTGCGAAAGAGTAGAGAGGGTCACGGAAAAAACTGGACGCACTTCGTGTACAAACTGGACAAACTCTTTCAGAGTATCAGGGTTTCGGACGAGAACTCATCTGTTATACGGGCACTTCAATGTTTTTTAAACTTATTTGAACTCCGGACTTCTTTTGTGTTCAGTATGCCGCATTCAAAGCGACGTCATCAATTTCCAACATGTTCTGACATCATTTGTTGTTTTTCGGTCATTTACCTAATTGTTTAGAGAGCTAAATGACCGTGAAACTGAAAATCACTACAAAATGAATTCTGAAGATGTTGAAACTTGGCATGATATCATCATTTCACCCGCATAGCATGTGCGAAAGAGTAGAGAG
>NW_025228545.1:44344-45183 GCF_018294505.1 Triticum aestivum | reverse complement strand
ACATCATTTGTTGTTTTTTGGTCATTTACCTAATTGTTTAGAGAGCTAAATGACCGTGAAATTGAAAATCACTACAAAATGAATTCTGAAAATGTTGAAACTTGGCATGGTATCATCATTTCACCCGCATAACATGTGCGAAACAGTAGAGAGGGTCACGGCAAAAACTGGACGCACTTCGTGTACAAACTAGACAAACTCTTTCGGAGTATCATGGTTTCTGACGAGAACTCATCTTTTACACGGGCACTTCAATATTTTTTAAACTTATTTGAACTCTGGACTTCTTTTGTGTTCAGTATGCATCACTCAAAGCGACGTCATCAATTTCCAACATGTTCGGACATCATTTGTTGTTTTTCGGTCATTTACCTAATTGTTTACAAAGCTAAATGACCGTGAAATTGAAAAACACTACAAAAAAAATTCTAGAAATGTTGAAACTTGGCAAGGTATCATCATTTCACCCGCATAGCATGTGCGAAAGAGTAGAGAGGGTCACGGAAAAAACTGGACGCACTTCGTGTACAAACTGGACAAACTCTTTCAGAGTATCAGGGTTTCGGACGAGAACTCATCTGTTATACGGGCACTTCAATGTTTTTTAAACTTATTTGAACTCCGGACTTCTTTTGTGTTCAGTATGCCGCATTCAAAGCGACGTCATCAATTTCCAACATGTTCTGACATCATTTGTTGTTTTTCGGTCATTTACCTAATTGTTTAGAGAGCTAAATGACCGTGAAACTGAAAATCACTACAAAATGAATTCTGAAGATGTTGAAACTTGGCATGATATCATCATTTCACCCGCATAGCATGTGCGAAAGAGTAGAGAG
>NW_025228545.1:43171-44334 GCF_018294505.1 Triticum aestivum | reverse complement strand
TGGACAAACTCTTTTGGAGTATCAGGGTTTCGGACGAGAACTCATCTGTTACACGGGCACTTCAATGTTTTTTAAACTTATTTGAACTTCGGACTTCTTTTGTGTTCAGTATGCTGCATTCAAAGCGACGTCATCAATTTTCAACATGTTCTGACATCATTTGTTGGTTTTCGGTCATTTACCTAATTGTTTAGAGAGCTAAATGACCATGAAACTGAAAATCACTACAAAATGAATTCTGAAGATGTTGAAACTTGGCATGATATCATCATTTCACCCGCATAGCATGTGCGAAAGAGTAGAGAGGGTCACGGAAAAAACTGGACGCACTTCGTGTACAAACTGGACAAACTCTTTCGGAGTATCAGGATTTCGGACGAGAACGCATCTGTTACACGGGCACTTCAATGTTTTTTAAACTTATTTGAACTCTGGACTTCTTTTGTGCTCAGTATGCAACATTCAAAGCGATGTCATCAATTTCCAACATGTTCTGACATCATTTGTTGTTTTTCGGTCATTTACCTAATTGTTTAGAGAGCTAAATGACCGTGAAATTGAAAATCACTACAAAATGAATTGTGAAAATGTTGAAACTTGGCATGGTATCATCATTTCACCCGCATAGCATGTGCGAAAGAGTAGATAGGGTCACGGCAAAAACTGGATGCACTTCGTGTACAAACTAGACAAACTCTTTCGGAGTATCAGGGTTTCTGACGAGAACTCATCTTTTACACGGGCACTTCAATATTTTTTAAACTTATTTGAACTCTGGACTTCTTTTTTGTTCAGTATGCATCACTCAAAGCGACGTCATCAATTTCCAACATGTTCTGACATCATTTGTTGTTTTTCGGTCATTTACCTAATTGTTTACAGAGCTAAATGACCGTGAAATTGAAAAACACTACAAAACGAATTCTAGAAATGTTGAAACTTGGCATGGTATCATCATTTCACCCACATAGCATGTGCGAAAGAGTAGAGAGGGTCACAGAAAAAACTGGACGCACTTCGTGTACAAACTGGACAAACTCTTTCAGAGTATCAGGGTTTCGGACGAGAACTCATCTGTTATACGGGCACTTCAATGTTTTTTAAACTTATTTGAACTCTGGACTTCTTTTGTGTTCAGTATGCAGCATTCAAAGCGACGTCAT